>NC_088401.1:16732349-16767349 GCF_034236695.1 Oncorhynchus nerka | reverse complement strand
AAAAGAAAAAATACCACAGATTACAATTGGTTTGATGCAGACTGTAATATGATAAGGAAAAACTTATCAACCAAAAGCACAGAGACCCAAATAATGGTGAATTACACCTTCATTACTGTGAGACTTTAAAACTCTATAAACGTACATTCAGAACCAAAAAAAGCACAGTACAACAGCAAGCAGCTGACACTAATTGAAGAGTCCATAAACACACACAACTTCTGGCAAAACTGGAAAAAAACAAAAAAAATCTCAACAAGAGGAATTAGCGATACAAAATGGTGACATATGTACAACCCATTTTAAAACACTCTACAACACCACTCAAATACACACAAACAGAGAACAACGCCAAATTCATGAGAAGTTGAATGGATTAGAAAAAGCTATAAAGGACAATCAAAATCCACTGGACTCCCCAATTACTGACCAGGAGCTCTATAAGAAACTAAACTATTACTGACCAGGAGCTCTATAAGAAACTAAACTATTACTGACCAGGAGCTCTATAAGAAACTTCAGGCTCTCAAATTTAAAAAGGCATGCGGACCTGATGGCATCCTAAATTAGATGCTCAAACTCACTAGTGCAAAATATCAATTGTCTATATTAAAACAGTTTAATTTGATCCTAAGTGTAGGTTATCTCCCTGACATCTGGAATCAAGGCCTCATAACCCCAATCTTTAAGAATGGAGACACATTTGACCCTAACAATTACAGAGGCATTTGTGTGAACAGTAACCTGGGGAAGGTTTTCTGTAGTATTATAAATGTAAGAGTTCTAAACTTCCTTAATAAGCACAATGTCTTGAGTAAAAGCCCAACTGGATTTATACCAAAACATCGCACGACTGATCATATTTACACCCTACACACCCTGATAGATAAACATGTCCACCAAAATAAATGCTCGCTTTATCGACTTCCAAAAAGCATTTGATTCTATTTGGCATACAGGACTGTTCTACAAAGTTATTGAAAGTGGTGTAGGGGGTAAAACATATGACACAATTAAATCAATGTATACTGGCAATGCGTGTAGCATTAAAATTGGCAAGAAAAGAACATCAATCTTTAACCAGGGGCGGGGCCTTCGCCAGGGTTGCAATCTGAGCCCTGCACTCTTCAATATTTACGTCAACGAATTGGCCACAACTGTAGAAAAATCCTCAGGCCCTGATGTTAGTCTCCACAATTCAGAAGTGAAATGCCTACTCTTCACAGATTACCTATGCCTTCTGTCACCCACAGCACGTGGCCTACAGCAGAGCCTGGACCTGCTAGAGCAGTACTGTCAGATCTGGGCCCTGGCAGTAAACCCCCAAAATACTAAAATAATGATTTTTCCAAAGAATATCCAGATCATAAGGAATTAGACCAAAGTTTTCAATTCGTACAAAATATATAGAGTACTTAGGTTTAAAAATAAGCTCAACTGGACACCTTAATGAGGCAGTGAATGAACTGAGAGAAAAAGCAAGCATTGCATTCTACACCATCGCAAAAAAACAAATTCATATTGTAATACCTATTACAATTGGGCTAAAACTAATTGAATATGTCATTGTGGGGTCCACTTGAAAAACAAGATTTCATGAAATGGGACAAACACACCATTGAAACCCTGCATGCAGAGTTCTGTAAGATTTTCCAGAGGAAAACTACAAACAATGCATGCAGGGCAGAATTAGGCCAATATCCACTAATAATGAAAACTCAAAAAAGAGCAATTAAGTTTTGAAAACATCTAAAATACAGTGACCCCCTATCATATCATTACCAAGCCCCGCAATGCCAAGAGCTGAGCAAAGAAAATAGTCCCCTCATCCAGCTGGTCCTGGGGCTGAGTTCACAAACCTGTTCTACTAACACACTGAAGCCTCAGGATCAGAACATTCAATCAATCAAAATAAAACATATTATATAACACAGTCAAAACAAAACTACATTGCTTATTGGGAAACACAAGCACAAACACAAAGCAAAATGCAGTGCAATCTGGCCCTAATTCGACAGTACACCGTGGCTAAATATTTGACCATGGTTACTGATCAAAACCTTGACAAAGTACAGGCTCAGTGAGCACAGCCTTGCCATTGAGAAGGGTAGACACAGGAAAACCTGGCACTATGGGTTGCCTGAGGATATAGATTCTGATCGGGGTACCCAGTTCACATCTAGGGTCTAGAGGGCATTTATGGAATGTCTGGGGGTCTCGGTCAGCCTCACATCAGGTTTTCACCACGAGAGTAACAGGCAGGTGGAGAGAGTTAACCAGGATGTGGGTAGGTTTCTGCGGTCCTATTGCCAGGACCGGTCGGGGGAGTGGGCGGCTTTCATCCCCTGGGCAGAGATGGCCCAAAACTCCCTCCGCCACTAATCTATCTCCTTGAGGGAGGTTCCTCCGCCCCCTCTGGACATCGAGGGGGCCCCGGCGTATACTGTTCGAGCCATCATGGACTCAAGGCGTCGGGCGAGGGGCCATCAGTACCTCATGGAGTGGGAGGGGTACGGTCTGGAGGAGATATGCTGGGTGCCGGTGGAGGACATCTTGGACCCTTCGTTACTGCGGGAATTTCACCGTCTCCACCCGGATCGTCCTGCACCTCGTCCTTCGGGTCATCCCCGAGGGCGGTGTCAGCGCGCTGCTGGAACCGTGCGTCAAGGGGGGAGGTACTGTCAGGACTTCCGTCAAAGTTGGTGCCTCTCCTTGTTCTGGCGACGTTCGGCGGTTGACGTCACCGGTTTTCTAGCCGCTACTGATCTACGTTTCATTGTCCATTTGTTTTGTCTTTATTGTACACACCTGGTTTCCATTACATTATTATTTATTCCCTATTTAACCGTCTGGTTCCCACATGGTTTTATGCATATTTGTTCTGTGTTTAGCAGTCGTTACTATTTTGTGAGCTGGATTGTTTTCTCTGCGTGGAATTTATTTTGTTGTCGTCTTAAGTAAAAGTCCGTTATTACTCATCCTCTGTGTCCTGCGCCTGACTCCGTCCCACCTACTGCACATCGACCCTTTACAGAAAAACGCACCTAAAATATGGAGTCAGCAGGTGCACCCAGTCCTCCGTTACCTGTGGAGGAGCGCGTCCAGCAGCATGCGACGATGCTACAAAATCTTGGCACAGCCATGGATTGCGTGCTGCACACCATGGAGCGATGGGAGAGAGGGGTTTTTCCCACACCCCCATCAACTTCACCCCAACCCACACCGCTGTCCACCCCTCCGTCACCTGGACCCAGTGGGATTCAGCTCTCGCTCCCGAGGGCATATGATAGGACGGCTGCCGGGTGCCAGGGGTTCCTGCTCCAGTTGGAGCTGTACCTGGCGACTATCCACCCGGCTAACTCGGGAAATGAGAGCGTGTCTGCCCTCATCTCCTGTTTGTTGGGGAGAGCACTTGAGTGGGCAACGCCGTATGGGGGAGAGAAGGCGCAGCGTTGGTCCACTATGAGGATTTCAGCCGCCTCTTTCATCATCCACCTGAGGGGAGAGCGGCGGGGGAATGTTTGTTCCATCTGAGACGGGGGATGAGGAGTGCACAGGACTTGGCACTGGACTTCAGGACCCTGGCAGCCAGCGCGGGATGGAATGAAAGGGCCCTGATCGACCGGTGCAGTCTACGTGAGGACGATCATCGGGAGCTGGCATGCAGGGACAACACCCTTACCCTCGACCAGCTGGTGGATTTATCCATCCGGCTGGATAACCTGTTGGCCACTCGCGGACGCCCGGATCGGATCCTACACCTATGGAGCTCGGAGGTGCTGCTCTGAGGGTGACCGGAGGGGGAGGCATTTCCTGCACCACATGTGGCCGCAGAGGGCACACTGCTGGTCGGTGCTGGGGAGGTTCCCCAGGGAGTAGAGGCAGCAGGCAGGGCACTGGTGGATCATCCCAGATGAGGAGGCACATGTGTGTGTATAGAATTTCCTGAGTTTTCCCCGCATTCCCAGCAAAAGGCTCTAGTAGATTCAGGCGCAGCTGGGAAATTTATTGACCGTTCATTTGCACTTAGATTAGGGATCCCTATTGTTCCTGTTGATGTGCCCTTCCCTGTACATGCCTTAGATAGTTGTCCTTTAGGGTCTGGGCTGATTAGGGAGGTCACAGCTCCACTATGTATGATAGCGCAGGAGGGTCATGAGGAGAGAATTAGTCTCTTCCTGATTGATTCTCCTGCATTTCCCGTGGTGTTGGGCCTTCCCAGGTTGGCCTATCATGACCCCACTATTTCGTGGCGACAGAGGGCTCTCAAGGGATGGTCACATAAGTGCTCAGGGAGGTGTGTAGGTGTTTCCATCGGTGCTACTCCGGTGGAGAGTCCAGACCAGGTCTCCACCGTGCACATCCCCTCTGAATATGCCGATTTGGCTCTCGCCTTCTGTAAGAAGAGAGCGACTCAACTACCACCTCATCGATGGGGGGGATTGTGCGATAAATCTCCTGGTATGGTTATGGAAACATATGTCTCCGAATCCCTGGGGCAGGGATACATTCGGCCTTCCACTTCACCTGTCTCCTCAAGTTTATTTTTTGTGAAGAAGAAGGACGGTGGTTTACGCCTGTGTATTGACTATGGAGGAATCAATCAGATCACTGTGTGGTACAGCTACCCGCTGTCTCTCATAGCCAGTGTGATCGAGTCAATGCACGGGGAGTGCTTCTTCACAAAATTGGATCTCAGGAGCGTTTACAATCTGGTGCGTATCCGGGAAGGGGATGAGTGGAAGACGGCATTTAGAACCTCGTCATGCCGTACTGGTTGATGAATGTTCCATCAGTCTTCCAATCCTTCGTGTTTGTTTTGTGTTTAGCAGTTGCTACTATTTTGTGGGCTGGATTGTTTTCCTCTCTTGGGAGAGAGAGAGAGAGAGAGAGAGAGAATATATAAAGAGAACATTAGAAAGGAAGAAAGAGAGAGAGAGAGAGAGAGAGAATATATAAAGAGAATGTTAGAAAGGAAGAAAGAGAGAGAGAGAGAGAGAGAGAGAGAGAGAGAGAGAGAGAGAGAGAGAGAATATATAAAGAGAACGTTAGAAAGGAAGAAAGAGAGAGAGAGAGAGAGAGAGAGAGAGAGCGAGAGAGAGAGAATATATAAAGAGAACGTTAGAAAGGAAGAAAGAGAGAGTGTCTTTACTATCATTAAATTGAAGACTTTCTCTGTAATTAGTATTTCGATCAAACTGATTAATCATGTAACTGTAATTAACTCGGAAGTCGGGGCACCAAGGAGAATATTCAGATTACAAAGTTATAATTTCCTAATATAACCTTTCAGATATTTTATATCTGATCAATTAGTCTTCGAATTAATTAATTATTTACTTTACCTCACGTTAGTCTCATTCCAAATGTCGTAAATTGTTGGTTATCTGCACGAACCCAGTCTTCACTATGAGTCATCCATACATCAATTGTCTTAAATCATTTATTTATTAACTAACTAAACAATCACAGAAGTGCACACACAAACAAAGTAAATATGGTTACAAGAAATGATAGGGAAATGTGCCCTAGTGGGCTAAACTGGCATGGCGGCTTGTTAGACAAAAGGGAAGTGGGGGTCGACTGAGATGAGACACTACAAAGTTGATAATTATAACAATTTAAATGCTAATCCTTTGCACATGAACTCTCACTCATTCGGGAACAATTGCAATCAATATATATATTTACGCTCAGTGTGTCGTCGGGATCTTTGTTGAAAAGTTTGTTTCTGTTGGAGAGTTTTCGTCCTCTCTCTCTCTCTCTGTCGTGGTTAGAGTGACCTGTTCAGAGCGACATTCATTCATGTTGTTGTAGAATGGTTGTTTCGGCAGTTGTCGTTCTTCGCGTTCAATGACACCGAATTCCAAGCTGCAGACTAGTAATTAATATCAAAGACTTGTTCTTATTCTGTCGGTATCGATAGTCTAAGAGTTTAACCACGTGGTATGGTTAAAAGATTCAGCAATGGTCTGCAACCTTTGTCCTCCCGTGATTGAGAGGAACATGGTCTACTTGAGGAATTCTCAAGATTGGGTTTTTATTCGGAATTGCAGAAAAGGGGCTGTCCCAGGATGCCTGACCCTAACTGGGCTCATGGGCGGTCCTCTGATTTAGTTCAACTCAAAAGGGAATTGGAGTTTCCTTCATTAAACAGTCCAAAATCACATTACACAATTTTACAAACAGTATGATCCTCACTCATTCATCTTATACAACAATTAGATGTAAACCTAATATCTGAGGCTATTATATAAACAGCGTTATGGTAATGTGGCCACACCGTCTCCCATGAGCTTCCCCAAGTTGTGACAAACAGACCAGTTCGTAGCTTGATTCTTCACCGATCTTTTATACTTTCAGCGTTTTCGTGACTGCAATTTCCGGTCGATTTCTCAGCCAAACGTGAAAAACAAACGGAGCTATTTCGTCTACAAAAATAATATTTTGGGATAAAAGGAACATTGGCTATCTAACTGGGAGTCTCGTGAGTGAAAACATCCGAAGCTCATCAAAGGTAAACAATTTAATTTGATTGCTTTTCTGTTTTCCGTGACCAAGTTACCTGCTGCTAGCTGGACAAAATGCTATGCTAGGCTATCGATAAACTTACACAAATGCGTGTCTAGCTTTGGCTGTAAAGCATATTTTGAAAATCTGAGATGACAGGGTGATGAACAAAAGGCTAAGCTGTGTCTCAGTATATTTCACTTGTGATTTTCATAAATAGGAATATTTTCTAGTAATATTTATGTCCGTTGCGTTATGCTAATTAGTGTCAGTCGATGATTACGCTCCCGGGTTCCGAGGTTTTAATGTCAACCTCTCTGTCTCATGTTTACTGTATGAGAAGCCAGCCAGACAGCCAGGCAGCCAGTCAGCCAGCCAGCCAGCCAGCCAGCCAGAGGAGAGGATGTGATGTGTACATATAGAGTTCTAGAGTTATTTTTCTCTCCATCAATATCCCCCTGCCTGACTGGCTGAAAAGTTTACTGCATAGTTCAATATGTCATGTTTTGCATCATAGCCAGTTCACAGTCTGGCTCAAAGCACATGATGAAGTATCTGTTCAATAGTTGACAATAATTGACAGTAAATCAATGCAGAACATTATGCATATCTCCTGATGGAGTGGTCTTGTGTGCAGATGTACAAATACACACACACCACACACGCACGCACGCACGCACAAACACACACACACACACACACACACACACACACACACACACACACACACACACACACACACACACACACACACACACACACACACACACACACACACACACACACACACACACACACACACACTCCCTTCCTCACCTCCCAGATGGTATGTTCCACCAGTCCTGATGATGATAGGCGTTGTGGTTCGGACCGCTGACGCTTCGTCTCCATCGATCGTCAACATGACAGAGTTCTCCTTAGCGACTAGATGCACCGCGTGCCACTGGCCGTCGTTAAGGCCTGAACCTGAGGACGAAAGGAAAGGAAGAGACACACACACACAAACACACACACACACGCCTGGTTAGAGTGGTTAATTAGTAGAGGACCCCTCTTAACATTGAGTTTCAGAAACCCATTGCATGCTGGGACCCAGTCAGCTATGTGAAAGGGCTCTCAGCTCCAACAGAGCTCACAGGCCACTGCTAGGCACACACACACACACACACACACACACACACACACACACACACACACACACACGCACGCACACACGCACACACACACACACACACACACACACACACACACACACACACACACACACACACACACACACAGAGAGGAAGGCAGGAAAGAAAAGGGCACAATGAGGAACAGAGAGGGGTGGAGGGAGACAGGGGAAGAGGGACAGAGAGGGGTGGAGGGAGACAGGGGAAGAGGGACAGAGAGGCGTGGAGGGAGACAGGGGAAGAGGGACAGAGAGGGGTGGAGGGAGACAGGGAAAGAGGGACAGAGAGGGGGAGGGAGACAGGGGAGAGGGACAGAGAGGGGTGGGGGAGACAGGGGAGAGGGACAGAGAGGGGTGGAGGGAGACAGGGGAGAGGGACAGAGAGGGGTGGGGGAGACAGGGGAAGAGGGACAGAGAGGGGTGGAGGGAGACAGGGGAAGAGGGACAGAGAGGGTGGAGGGAGACAGGGAAAGAGGGACAGAGAGGGGTGGAGGGAGACAGGGGAGAGGGACAGAGAGGGGTGGAGGAGACAGGGAAGAGGGACAGAGAGGGGGAGGGAGACAGGGAGAGGGATGGAGAGGGGTGGAGGGAGACAGGGAAAGAGGGACAGAGAGGGGTGGAGGGAGACAGGTGAAGAGGGACAGAGAGGGGTGGAGGGAGACAGGGAAAGAGGGACAGAGAGGGGGAGGGAGACAGGGAGAGGGATGGAGAGGGGTGGAGGGAGACAGGGAAGAGGGACAGAGAGGGGTGGAGGGAGACAGGGAAGAGGGACAGAGAGGGGTGGAGGGAGACAGGGAAAGAGGGACAGAGAGGGGGAGGGAGACAGGGGAGAGGGACAGAGAGGCGTGGGGGAGACAGGGGAGAGGGACAGAGAGGGGTGGAGGGAGACAGGGGAGAGGGACAGAGAGGGGGTGGGGGGAGACAGGGGAAGAGGGACAGAGAGGGGTGGAGGGAGACAGGGGAGAGGGATGGAGAGGGGTGGAGGGAGACAGGGGAGAGGGATGGAGAGGGGTGGAGGGAGACAGGGAGAGGGATGGAGAGGGGTGGGGGGAGACAGGGGAGAGGGACAGAGAGGGGTGGAGGGAGACAGGGGAGAGGGACGGAGAGGGGTGGGGGAGACAGGGGGAGAGGGATGGAGAGGGGTGGGGGGGAGACGGGGAGAGGGACAGAGAGGGGTGGAGGGAGACAGGGGGAGAGGGACGGAGAGGGGTGGAGGGAGACAGGGGGAGAGGGACGGAGAGGGGTGGGGGGAGACAGGGGAGAGGGACAGAGAGGGGTGGGGGAGACAGGGGGAGAGGGACAGAGAGGGGTGGAGGGAGACAGGGGAGAGGGACAGAGAGGGGTGGAGGGAGACAGGGGGAGAGGCACAGAGAGGGGTGGAGGGAGACAGGGGGAGAGGGACAGAGAGGGGTGGGGGTAGCTGTTTGCAGATGTAAGAAACACAAAGTGATAGTGTCATTATAGAACGCTAGTGGATTTAAACTAAAAGAAGAAGCAAAGTGAGAACAGCATCGTTGTCATCAACAATGCCGCATGTGCTGCATTGACCATGCAGACTGAACCCAATGACTCGTGGTCGAGGAAAAACAAATGCGCTCCTTGAGTGACAGGGGGCGGGACTAGGTCTGTGTGGAAAGCAGCAGAGAGACAGCGGAGAGAGAGGACTCAAGTAGCGGAGTAAACTATAAAAATGGATGTTACACGCGGCGTCTCACATTTAACAAACCAAACATTCAAATACCGTTATAGAGGTTAAAGTAAAAACCAAAACCAGTCCAGGCATCAGTATACCGTAAAATACGGTATACTGCCCATCCCTATGTGTGTGTAGGCAAGGGAGGGAGAGAGGGAGGTACATAATAAATAACAGTTGGGGCATTCCCTGTCGTTATGCACACACCTAACCATACACACACACACACACACACACACCTAACCATACACACACACACACACACACACACACCTAACCATACACACACACACACCTAACCATACACACACACACACACACCTAACCATACACACACACACACACATACACACACCTAACCATACACACACACACACACCTAACCATGCACGCACGCACGCACGCACACACCACCTAACCATGCACGCACGCACGCACGCACGCACACACACACACACACACACACACACACACACACACACACACATACACACACCTAACCATGCACGCACGCACGCACGCACACACACACACACACACACACACACACACACACACACACACACACACAGAAAAACATGCAGGATCAATGTGTAATGGAACAGAGAGAGAGAGAGAGATGTTGTCTATCAGAGGTTATGTGTCCTCGTTAACCTTGCAGTAGTGTGTTTCTAGTGTTTCTAGCGTTTAGTTTGGAAGTACCTCAAGGCAGACCGGGGTATATTTTCTTGGAAAAAACATATTTTCACACTTTACTGCACAATCATGTAATTAGCGATCATCAGTGTCTCCTCCTTGACAACAGCATCAAAACAATGAGCGGCGTAACCACGACAACGACCTTGCTGTACCCATCTGATTGTTGCTAATTAGTCATTAGCTGGTAGAGGCAATCATCATCGCTAACGAGATGGCAGGATAAGATATTTACACAGACGTGTTTGATGGGTGGGTGGTTAGGTGTGTTTGTGTCTGTGTTTGTGTGTGTGTGTGTGTGGTTAAGTGTGTGTGTGTGTGGATATGTGTATGTGTGTGTGTGTGTGTGGTTAAGTGTGTGTGTGGTTAAGTGTGTTAGTGTGTGTGTGTGTGTGTGTGTGTGTGTGTGTGTGTGTGTGTGTGTGTGTGGTTAAGTGTGTGTGTGTGGATATGTGTGTGTGTGGTTAAGTGCGTGTGTGGTTAAGTGTGTGTGTGTGTGTGTGTGTGTGTTGTTGGGTTCTAGATTGAAATACTTGCTATACTAGAAGTTAATAGTTACACGTGTGAGGAATGTATATGGTGGGGTCAATGGAGGGTGGATACGAAGTATGGATCTGGAAAAGTTACTAAGTAAGGGAGAAGGCAATCACTTGGTTGTGGTCACTGATAAGGTTGGATAGCTGTGGATTAGTGAGGAATGTCAGGTCAGGTTAGACGAAGGGAGAAGGAACAGCTTTCTTCCATGTCTCTTAACTTCCTGCCTAGCAACACTGATGTAGTGTTGAGAGGTGTGAGCAGGAGACTCCACCTACAGGAGGGTATAAATACCTGTGCTGGTGGAAACATGTCTTTGTCTTTTCAGCTGTTTCTACCAGGTGATGAATAAACTTGGTTTGAGCTTTGACTAGTTGTCCGTTCGTTTTTCACTCTGTCAGAAGCGAACAGTGTGTCTGGTTAAATTGATCCTGAGTGGCGCAGTGGTCTAACGCATTTCAGTGCAAGAGGCATCAGTACAGTCCCTGGTTCGAATCCAGGCTGTATCACATACGGCCGTGATTGGGAGTCACATAGGGCGGCGCACAATTGGCCCAGTGTCGTCCGAGTTTGGCCACCATTGTAGGCCTGGATTGTAAATACGAATTTATTCTTAACTGACTTGACTAGTTAAATAAAAAAGTGTGTGTGTGTGTGTGTGTGTGTGTGTGTGTGTGTGTGTGTGTGTGTGTGTGTGTGTTCCTGTCCCTCCTACCTGATGATATTGCTATCCTGGTGTTCTTCGTCTGCGTCACGTTGAAGTGAACTCCCATCTTCCCGTCGTCAAGGGCGATCTCAAGCGTTCCGTCGTCAAGGTTACTGAAGAGGAGGAGTCCGTTGGCGTTCCAGGTGCGGAACTGGAATCTAAGTGATACTACATCCTGATTGGCTCTTCCTGGGAGCTGCAGGAAGCTGGTGGCGTTGAAGAAAACTGGGAAGGAGTGAGACTCCATGCAAGAGAATGACAGATTACGCTACGGAAAGAGAGAGAGAAAAAGAGAGAGAGAGAAAGAGAGAGAGAGAAAGGGAGGGAGGGAGATTCTTATCATTACTTGTGATTATCATTAGTTATCAAATAATCATTCATCAAATGAGTTGTTTGCTATGACAAATGATTACATTTGACAAGGTAATTTGATAATATATTGTACAAAGAGAGAGACAGAGGCAGAAACAGAGATAGATGGAGATTCAGAGAGAAACAGAGAGGTAGACAGTGACAGCTGTGTGTAACTTACAAAGCTGGAGGTGTCTAGCTTCTTGCGTCGTGCCAGATCAGTGATGTTGTCTCCGTTGTAGTTGATGCTCTCCATACAGCCTCGGAAGTTCTTCATCCCCCCTCCCATTGGCTTACCACTGTAGGGCATGCCACCAAAACTCAACTACAGTAGAGAGAGAGGTGAGACAAAGAGAAGATAGATAGATAGAACAGCATAAAAATCATTTTCTCATCTGCTAAGATGTCTTGGTGCTCCCTAAATGTTACTGCATGTGTCATTGTTAAGTGTCTGTACTGTGATGCTTCACTACTCATATTAATGAATGAATTAAAGCCAAGAATGTATAAGGGAAGCCAGGCTTTAAACAGACACACCAAGGGCTAAGGAGATTGGCTGGGCAGTTCTGCACTGAGCAAAAGCAGTCACGCTGTCGGGAATAACTCAGTTAGTTAACGATTCAACTACTGTACCTAGCAGCACATTATAGGCACGTGTATATGCATGCACTCACCTAGACATACACACACATACAATCACTGTATTTTTGTATGATGTATCTTGGGTATTTAAAAATCTATTTGGTGTTATAAGTGGTATTAGTGTGCGGTACAGTTTCATTGCATTAACATCCATCATTAATTCTATATTATAAGCAAGTCTTGTTTGAGCTGCTTTTGAAAGCGAAAGTCGAATTGAAAACAGTATTGGTATTGCTAGAACTGATGGTTTGGTTCGCTGAACTAGCAAGTCTGTTTGTTTTGTTACCACGGCAACTACTGTTGCTATCTAGTTATGTCAGTGGACGCTGAACACATTTCTACTGGCAAGTTAACACATTTCTAGTGGCAAATGTGTTCATTTATAGCCATGGTATGAAAGGGATCATCAACTCAGGGCTCTAGGCGTTCTCTGGAAAATACTGCAACTCCGTGGAAGGTCAGTTTGACTCCGCTAGCGCGTCGTGGAACCTTCTACATGGTTCATTGTTTTCCACAGAGCCCCTCGTTGATCATCCCTTACATAGACTGCATTCTGAAACTATATAGACTGACGGTACAGTCTTATTCTAAAATTGACTACATAAAATAAATACTCAGCAATCTACACACAATACCCCATACTGACGAACACAAACACGAAAACGGGCTTTTTGAATTTTTGCAATTAAAAAAACAAATGATATACCTTATTCCATAAGTACTCAGACCCTTTGATATGAGACTTGAAATTGAGCTCAGGTGACATCTGGTTTCCATTGATCATCCTTGAGATAATTCTACAACTTGATTGGAGTCCACTGATGGTACATTCAATTGATTGGACATGATTTGGAAAGACACTCACCTGTCTATATAAAGTCCCACAGTTGACCGTGCATGTCAGTGCAAAAAACAAGCCATGAGGTTGAAGGAATTGTCCGTAGAGGTCCGAGACAGGATTGTGTCGAGGCGAAGATCTGGTGAATTTCTGCAGCATTGAAGGTCCCCAATAATACAAGAACACAGTGGCCTCATCCTTCCTGACCGACCGGTGAAACTGTGCAATTGGGGGAGAAGGGCCTTGGTCAGGGAGGTGACCAAGAACATATGATGGTCAGTCTGAGAGGTCTAGAGATGGGAGAACCTGTGTACAGATGGGAGAAATTTCCATCTCTGCAGCACTCCACTAATCAGGCCTTTATGGCCGAGTGGCCAGATGGAAGCCACTCCTCAGTAAAAGGCACATGACAGCCCGCTTGGAGTTTGCCAAAAGGCATCTAAAGGACTCTCAGACCATGAGAAACAAGTTTCTCAGGCTAGATGAAACCAAGATTGAACTTTTTGCCCTGAATGCTAAGCGTCACGTCTGGAGGAAACCTGGCACCATCCCTACGGTGAAACATGGTGGTGGCAGCATCATGCTGTGGGGATGTTTTTCAGCGGCAGGGACTGGGAGACTAGTCAGGATCGAGGGAAAGATGAACGGAGCAAAGCAGAGTGAGATCCTTGATGAAAACCTGCCACAGAGTGCTCAGGACCTCAGACTTGGGCGAAGGTTCACCTTCAAACAGGACAACGACCCTAAGCACACAGCCAAGACAACGCAGGAGTGGCTTTGGGACAAGTCTCTGAATGTCCTTGAGTGGTCCAGCCAGAGCCTGGACTTGAACCCGATCAAACATCTCTGGAGAGACCTGAAAATAGCTGTGCAGCAACGCTCCTCATCCAACCTGAGAGAGCTTGAGAGGATCTGCAGAGAAGACTGGGAGAAACTCCCCAAAAACTCCCCAAATACAGGTGTGCCAAGCTTGTAGCATCATACCCAAGAAGAATTAAGGCTGTAATCACTGCCAAAGGTGCTTCAACAAAGTACTGAGTAAAGGGTCTGAATGCTTATGTAAATGAGATATTTCAGTTTAATTTATTTTTATTTTTATAAAAACAGTTTTTGCTTTGTCATTATGGGCTATTGTGTGTAGATTGATGAGAGAAAACATTTTAAAAAATTGATTTTAGAATAGGGCTGTAACGTAATAAAATGTGGAAAAAGTGAAGGGGTCTGAATACTACGAATACACTGTATGGATTAGTCCTGATGAGTGAGTTGTAACTCCACTATCTAATTTCTTCTGGTATCAAATCTAACAGCAAATACTGGCAATTATAGCTAGCGTATGAGGGAAAAGGAAAGATATATATATAGAGAGCGATATATATATATATATATATATATATATATATATATATATAGAGAGAGAGAGAGAGAGAGAGAACAATGGAGAGAGAGAGATGAAAAAACAAGAAAATAGAAAACTGTAGAAAGAAGAAGGGAAGAGAGAAAGCAGAAGAGAGGAGACATGACATTGACAAGCGGAGGAGGGTGTTAATAGGGTGAGTCGGAGGTGAGACAGAGGAACTAGGGGGAGGAAGGGGGAGGGAGGTGAGTTGACGGCTGTGCTCTCAGGACAGAGTGTTAATTAGTGCTATACAAAGCCTGTTATAGGTCTAGAGGGAGGGAGGGAAATACTGAGAGACACTCTGTAGAGGAATCTGAAGCAGTGGAACAATGCTGTGCGTCAGTGTGTGAATGCATCGGAAAGAAATATCAAGTGTTTGTCCTATGTTTCATGAGCTGAAATAAAAAAAGCTTATTTCTCTCAAATTCTGTGCACAAATGTGTTTACATCCCTGTTAGTGAGCATTTTTCCTTTGCCAAGAAAATCCATCCACCTGACAGGTGTGGCATATCAAGAGTAGGTGCACCTTGTGCTGGGGACAATAAAAGCCACTCTAAAATGTGCAGTTTTGTCACACAACACAATGTCACAGATGTCTCAAGTTTTGAGGGAGTGTGCAATTGGCATGCTGCATGCTGACTGCAGGAATGTCCACCAGAGATGCTGCCAGATAATTGAATGTCCATTTCTCTACCATAAGCTGCCTCCAACGTTGTTTTAGAGAATTTGGCAGTACGTCCAACAGGCCTCACAACCGCAGGCCACGTGTAACCACGCCAGCCCAGGACCTCCACATCTTCTTCACCTTGCGGGATCGTCTGAGACCAGCTACCGGGACAGCTGATGAAACTGTGGGTTTGCACAACTGAAGGATTTCTGCACAAACTGTCAGAAGCCGTCTCGTCGGGGAAGCTCATCTGCGTGCTCATCGTCCTCACCATGGTCTCGACCTGACTGCAGTTTGCCATTGTAGCTGACTTCAGTAGGCAAATGCTCACCTTCGATGGCCACTGGCACGCTGGAGAAGTGTGCTCTTCACCGATGAATCCCGGGTTTCAACTGTACCGGGCAGATGGCAGACAGTGTGTATGGCGTTGTGTGGGCGAGCGGTTTGCTGATGTTGTGAACAGAATTCCCCATGTTGGCGGTGGGGTTATGGGCATCAGCTACAGACAACAAACACAGTTCCATTTTATGGATGGCAATTTTAATGCACAGACACACCGTACCGATCCTGAGGCCCATTGTCATGCCATTCATCCCCCATCACCTCATGTTTCAGCATGATAATGTCGCAAGGATCTGTACACAATTCCTGGAAGCTGAAAATGTCCCAGTTCTTGGCCTGCATATTCACCAGACATGTCACTAATTAAGATGTGGAAGGAGATGTGTCACGCTGCATGAGGCAAATGGTGGTCACATCAGACACTGACTGGTTTTCTGATCCACTCCCCTACTTTTTCTTAAGGTATCTGTGACTAAAAGATGAAATCCATAGATTAGGGCCTAATGAATTTATTTAAATTGACTGATTTCCTTCTATGAACTGTAACTCAGTAAAATCTTTGAAATTGTTGCATGTTGAGTTGATATTTTTCTTTAGTGTACTGTATGTACAGTACAGGCGTGTGTGTGTGTTTGTGTGGTGTGTGTGTGTGTGTGTGGTGTGTGTGTGTGTTTCTTTAGCTCCTCACCTCGTAGTCTAGATCCAGATGGTCAAACTCTCCGTTGGTCCTGAAGTGTTGTGTGTGTGTGTCCAGGGTGAAGTTAACGTTGCGTCGATATCGTTCAATCATCACAGAG
Source organism: Oncorhynchus nerka (assembly GCF_034236695.1). Lineage (NCBI taxonomy): Eukaryota > Metazoa > Chordata > Actinopteri > Salmoniformes > Salmonidae > Oncorhynchus > Oncorhynchus nerka. The sequence goes on along the minus strand of NC_088401.1, from coordinate 16,751,003 downwards.
TGCCAGTGGTGATCATCCAATAGGCTTCCAGACGTCACAGAGGTGTGGCCCAGGATCGAACCGTACTGGTTACTGCCTGGAGATCACAGGGTTAAACACACACCAGGACAGTGCGCGCGTGTGTGTGTGTGTGTGTGTGTGTGTGTGTGTGTGTGTGTGTGTGTGTGTGTGTGTGTGTGTGTGTGTGAGTGTGTGTGTGTGTGTGTGTGTGTGTGTGTGTTTATTATACCTAGGTTAATCTGCAGGAGGAGTTTGGCCTTGCGTAGCTCTAATGTAATATAGTCTCCTTGCTGTCCCTCTCCATGTAGAATGACTCCTTCACTATCCCACGTTTTAAACTTCAGAGCGATCACATCCTTTATGATCTTCATCTTCTTCACCTGTAGGGAACAAAATAACAACCTCTTTATTTTAGTAGATGAAATATAACAGACAGACTTCTTCAATGACAGTCCTGATGTGTTAGTGTTGGGTTGGAACTAAAGCCTTCTCACCCCAGTAGCTCTCTGGAACTGAACAACGTGGACTGAAGTCGAAGTAAACAGACATGACTACATTAAAAAAACAGGATTTATTCCTTACCTTAAATCGGTACGATATAACTCCCTGTCCATCAAAGTTTATTACGTCTGCCCCTGAGAGAAAGAGGTAGACAGAGAGAGGGGGGAAGGGGTGGTGTAGACAGAGAGAGGGGGAGGGGTGGTGGAGGAGTGCATCAAAAGGATAGGAGATGAGAAGTAGAGAGACGAGAGGGAGGTTAGATCAAATTCACTGCTGTTCCAATTTCACTATCATCTTCACCGTCTGTTTGAGTAGACACAGGAGAGAGAAAGGGAGAGGGAGAGAGAGAGAAAGAGAGAGAGAGAGAAAGAGAGAGAAAGGGAGAGAGAGAGAAAGGGAGAGAGAGAAAGGGAGAGAGAGAGAGAGAGAGAGAGTGTGTGTGTGTGTGTGTGTGTGTGTGTGTGTGTGTGTGTGTGTGTGTGTGTGTGTGTGTGTGTGTGTGTGTGTGTGTGCGTGTGTGCTGTGTGTGTGTGTCACTGCCATATCAGACACAGACAAGTAGACTATATAGAGAGGTTAGATAGGAGAGCCCAGAACTGATTGGATCGCACACACACACACACACACACACACACACACACACACACACACACACACACACACACACACACACACACACACACACACACACACACACACACACACACACACACACACACACATCCTGCACACAAACGACCGTGACAAGCTACTTTAATGGAAATTTAATGGGATAAATTAGTATGCATTAATGGGATAAGATAAATTAACCTGCATTATTGCAGACCAGAAACAGGTCTGGAACCTGCTGGATTACAACATAGAAAAAGGACAAATGCTAATATTCTAACGCTGCTTTGGAAATACATGAAAATAATCCCTTGGAAAAAATGATACAAAATTAGTATCATTATCATGGAGAGATGAGGGCTGGGGGAGAGAGGGTGAGGGAGGGAAGACAGGAGGGAGAGAGGGGTGAGGGAGGTAAGACAGGAGGGAGAGTGGGGTGAGGGAGGGAAGACAGGAGGGAGAGAGGGGTGAGGGAGGTAAGACAGGAGGGAGAGAGGGGTGAGGGAGGGAGGACAGGAGGGAGAGAGGGTGAGGGAGGTAAGACAGGAGGGAGAGAGGGGTGAGGGAGGGAAGACAGGATGTAGAGATCAGATGAGTGTTGTTTCAGTGAAAGGGAGGAGGGAGAAAAGGAGGGAGGGATCAGATGAGGTAAGAGGGAGGGAGGTTGAAAAGCAGGGAAGAGGGAAGGAGGGAAAAGGCAGCGAGGGGAAGGGAGGGATAGATCGATATGATATGAGTGAATGAAAGGGAAGCAGGGATTGAAGGAAGGATGATGGAAGGAGGGATGAAAGGAGGGAGAAATGAAGGGAAAGATGTGTGTTGGCTGAATGAGTGAACGACGGGTAGATGTGTTCTGACAGGAAAATCACCCGAAAGCACCGACGGCTTTCACACACAGACAACAGACTGATGATACATGTCTCCATGCAGTGTGTGTGACTGTCCTAACCCACACCATCACTCACATCTGTCAAACAAACACAATCATTAGAGGAGCACCCCAATCGACTACTATTCCTCTTGCTTTCACTTCAATGGCCTGCAAACAAGCTAAACCGTGTGTGTGTGTGAGAGCCAGTGTGTGTGTGTGTGTGTGTGTGTGTGTGTGTGTGTGTGTGTGTGTGTGTGTGTGTGTGTGAGAGAGAGAGAGAGTGTGAGAGACAGGGTGTGTGGACAGAGAAGCTCATAGAAAAAAGGAATAATCGCTCCACTGGAATGAAAAATGTACGTGTGTCACTTCTAGCAGTAATTTATGCCAAGTCTTAATTGAACATTCCTTATCAAAATCAATTTGGCAGGCTGTAATAGGATGTGGAGGAAAGGCTGATCTGCAGTGTGTGAACTCCTGTGGGGATAAGGGTGTGTGTGTGTGTGTGTGTGTGTGTGTGTGTGTGTGTGTGTGTGTGTGTGTGTGTGTGTGTGTGTGTGTGTGTGTGTGTGTGTGTGTGTGTGCGTGTGTGTGTGTGCGTGTTCCCATGTGTGTTCGGTGTTGACAGTTGATGTATGTAATTCCATCTTCATTTATGTGGTTGATGTAATTAGTTCATAATGAAGACCAGAGCTGATTACAGAGAGATGAGAGATGAGACTCAGACTGACTCATTACCGTAACATCCTAATGATTATCTGGATCCTATGAGCTGTGTAGTGTTTGTGTAGTATTTGTGTAGTGTGTGTGTAATGTGTGTAGTGTGTGTGTGTAGTGTTTGTATAGTGTGTGTGTAGTGTATGTGTAGTGTTTGTGATGTGTGTGTGTAATGTGTGTAGTGTGTGTGTGTAGTGTTTGTGTAGTATTTGTGTAGTGTGTGTGTAGTAGTGTGTGTAGTGTGTGTGTAGTGTGTGTGTAGTGTTTGTGTAGTGTGTGTGTAGTGTCTGTGTAGTGTTTGTGTAGTGTGTGGGTAGTGTTTGTGTTGTGTGTGTGTGTAGTGTGTGTGTAGTGTTTGTGTAGTGTGTGTGTAGTGTTTGTGTGTAGTGTGTGTGTGTGTGTGTGTGTGTGTGTGTGTGTGTGTGTGTGTGTGTGTGTGTGTGTGTGTGTGTAGTATTTGTGTGTAGTGTTGTGTGTAGTGTGTGTGTAGTGTCTGTGTATTTGTGTTGTGTGTGTGTGTGTGTGTAGTGTTTGTGTTGTGTGTGTGTGTGTTTGTGTGTGTAGTGTGTGTAGTGTTTGTACTGTGTGTGTAGTGTGTGTACTAGTGTGTTGTGTTTGTGTAGTGTGTGTGTGTAGTGTTTGTGTAGTGTTTGTAGTGTAGTATGTTGTGTAGTGTGTGTGTAGTGTTTGTGTAGTGTGTGTGTGTGTGTGTAGTGTGTGTGTAGTGTTTGTGTAGTGTTTGTGTAGTGTGTGTAGTATGTGTGTAGTGTGTGTAGTGTGTTGTGTGTAGTGTTTGTGTAGTGTTTGTGTAGTATGTGTGTAGTGTGTATGTAGTATTTGTGTAGTGTGTGTGTAGTGTGTGTGTAGTGTGTGTGTAGTGTGTGTGTAGTGTTTGTGTAGTGTTTGTGTAGTGTGTGTGTGTGTACTGTGTGTGTAGTGTGTGTGTACTGTGTGTGTGTACTGTGTGCAGTGTTTGTGTAGTGTGTGTGTGTGTAGTATGTATGTATGTGTGTAGTGTGTATGTAGTATTTGTGTAGTGTGTGTGTAGTGTGTGTGTAGTGTGTGTGTAGTGTGTGTGTAGTGTTTGTGTATTGTGTGTGTAGTGTGTGTGTAGTGTGTGTGTAGTGTGTGTAGTGTGTGTGTAGTGTTTGTGTAGTATTTGTGTAGTGTGTGTGTAGTGTGTGTGTAGTGTGTGTGTGTGTATGTACTCACAGTAGGAACAGCCGTAGACCTCTATGCGGAGGCCGATGCGTCCCTCTCCACTCCAGTCCAGCGGTACAAAACGCAGCAACCGGCCCACAATGCCTTGCGCCAGGTCGTGTCTTACCACGCTCTCTGTGTTGGAGTTGCCTGAGAACGCCTGCAGAGATACAGAGAGCAGAGGTCACTTGTGTGTGCTTACCAGAACACTTGTCCTTGTAAGCAATTCAATGAAAGGTTAAAACCTTAAGTTTACCTCTCTCTCTCTCTCTCTCTCTCTCTCTCTCTCTCTCTCTCTCTCTCCATCCATCTCCTACCCCATGCCCTCGCTCTCCTCCTCCCACTCCCTCCCTCCCTCCCTCTCAGTCTGTCTGTCCCTCTCTCTCATCCTCTCTCCCTCCCCTCCCCTTCTCTCTCTCTCCCTCCCTGTCTCTCTTCCTCCCTCCGTCTCTCTCTCCCTCCATGTCTCTCTCTCCCTCCCTGTCTTTCTCCCTCCCTCTTTTTCTCTCCCCTCTCTCTCTTTCTCTCTCCCTCCCTCCCCCTTCTCTTCCTCCCTCCCCTTCTCTCTCTCCCTCCCCTTCTCTCTCCCTCCCTCTCTCTCTCCCTCCCTCTCTTTCTCCCTCCCTCTCTCTCTTCCTCCCTCCCTCTCTCTCTTCCTCCCTCCTTCTCTCTCTCTCCCTCACCTTCTCTCTCTCCCTCCCTCTCTCTCTCTCTCTCCCTCACCATCTCTCGCCAGCAGAAAGGATGAAGTTTTCTATTGTACCTCACCAGAGAAAGAAAATGTAAAAATTAAAGTATTCTCTTGGCTGTCTGCTTTATCTGTGGTAGTTAAGTCCTGTTTTAATTTCTTTACAATAGGATGAGCCTTAGAGGAATATATTGGTTCATGCTCCCATCTTGCTAAAGAAGGAACAAGAGAAGAAACCCTCTGCCCTATCAGCATATGCTGAGGAGCGAGGGCCAGAGAGAGAGAGAGAGAGAGAGAGAGAGAGAGAGAGAAAGGCGAAGGGCAGAGGGGAACAGGTTACGTCGTTTCAAACATCCGGCTCTGAAATAGGTTACGTCAGTTCGAAGACCGGCTCTGAAACAGGTTATATCGTTTCACACACCCGGCTCTGAAAGAGGTTACGTCGTTTCAAAGACCGGCTCTGAAACAGGTTATGTCGTTTCAAAGACCCGCTCTGAAACAGGTTATGACGTTTCAAACACTGTCTCTAAAACAGGTAATGTCGTTTCACACACCCGGCTCTGAAACAGGTTACGTCGTTTCAAACACCGGCTCTGAAACAGGTTATGTCGTTTCAAAGACCGGCTCTGAAACAGGTTATGTCGTTTCAAAGACCGGCTCTGAAACAGGTTATGACGTTTCAAACGCTGTCTCTAAAACAGGTAATGTCGTTTCACACACCCGGCTCTGAAACAGGTAATGTCGTTTCACACAAACGGGCCTGAAACAGGTTATATCGTTTCAAACACTGTCTCTGAAACAGGTAATGTCGTTTCACACAAACGGGCCTGAAACAGGTTATGACGTTTCAAACACTGTCTCTGAAACAGGTAATGTCGTTTCACACTAACGGGCCTGAAACAGGTTATATCGTTTCACACAAACGGGCCTGAAACAGGTTATGACATTTCAAACACCCGGCTCTGAAACATGTCGTTTCGGCGACAGGTGTTATGTTGTTGGACTCAACGGAGCAGACTTTGGGAGTTATTGTTTAAAGTCAAGTATGACAACAGACTGTATACAGCTTATGTTAGTATGGGTATGTGGGGATGAGGGTCATAAGAGACATGCTTGCCCGAAAAGGGAGGGGCGCAGGTGGTCCTCGGCAGCTATTCTCCCAGGCAGTGGAGGGAGGAGAAGCCTGGTACTACTGATGGGGTGCAAGTGGTTAGTGTTGAGAGGGATGTGGTAGAGGGGAGTCAGGGGTCTGTGGCCTCAGTTGAGGAGGATCAGGAGAAGGATATGATTATATCTGATATCTCTGTTGATATGATAGATGCTGGCGGTGACTCAATTTACAATCTAAATTACGTACAGTTGAAGTCGTAAGTTTACATACACCTTCGCCAAATACATTTAAACACAGTTTTTCACAATTGCTAACATTTAATCCTAGTAAAAAATCCCTGTCTCAGGTCAGTTAGATCTATCACTTTATTTTAATAACGTGAAATGTCAGAATAATAGTAGAGAGAATTATTTATTCCAGCTTTTATTTCTTTCATCACATTCCCAGTGGGTCAAAAGTTTACATACACTCAATTAGTATTTGGTAACATTGCCTTTAAGTTGTTTAACTTGGGTCATACGTTTCAGGTAGCCTTCCACAAGCTTCCCACAAAAAGTTGGGTGCATTTTGGCCCATTCCTCCTGACAGAGCTGGTGTAACTGAGTCAGGTTTGTAGGCCTCCTTGCTGGCCCACACATTTTCTATAGGATTGAAGTCAGGGCTTTGTGATGGACACTCCAATACCTTGACTTTGTTGTCCTTAAGCCATTTTGCCACAACTTTGGAAGTATGCTTGGGGTCATTGTCCATTTGGAAGACCCATTTGCGACCAAGCTTTAACTTCCTGACTGATGTCTTGAGATGTTGCTTCAGTATATCCACATAATTTTCCCACCTCATGATGCCATCAATTTTTTGAAGTGCACCAGTCCCTCCCGCAGCAAAGCACCCCCACAACATGATGCTGCCACCCCCGTGCTTCACGGTTGGGATGGTGTTCTTCGGCTTGCAAGTGTCCCCCTTTTCCCTACAACAATGGTCATTATGGCCAAACAGTTCTATTTCTGTTTCATCAGACCAGAGGACATTTCTCCAAAAAGTACGATCTTTGTCCCCATGTGCAGTTGCAAACCGTAGTCTGGCCCTTTTATGGCAGTTTGGAGCAGTGGCTTCGTCCTTGCTGAGCGGGCATTCAGGTTATGTCGATATAGGACTTGTTTTACTGTGGATATAAATAATTGTGTACCTGTTTCCTCCAGCATCTTCACAAGGTCCTTTGCTGTTGTTCTGGTATTTCATTTGCACTTTTCGCACCAATGTACGTTCATCTCTAGGAGACAGAACGCGTCTCCTTCCTGAGCGGTATGATGGCTGCGTGGTCCCATGGTGTTTATACTGGCATACTATTATTTGTACATATGAACGTGGTACCTTCAGGCATTTGGAAATTGCTCCAAAGGATGAACCAGACTTGTGGAGGTCTACATTTTTTTCTGAGGTCTTGGCTGATTTCTTTTTGAAGGTAGGCTTTGAAATACATCCACAGGCATGACAGGTTCCAAGGTTCCAAGCTGTTTAAAGGCACAGTCAACTTAGTGTATGTAAACTTCTGACCCACTGGAATTGTGATACAGTGAATTATAAGTTAAATAATCGGTCTGTAAACAATTGTTGGACAAATTACTTGTGTCATGCACAAAGTAGATGTCCTAACCGACTTACCAAAACAATAGTTTGTTCACAAGAAATGTGTGGAGTGGTTGAAAAACGAGTTTTAATGACTCCAACATAAGTGTATGTAAACTTCCCACTTCAACTGTAAATAACTTCCTTGACCAATCTGTTAAATTGTTTTTAATGTTGATATGTTTGTGAGGTCAGCTGTGATGTTACAGAAGACGATGGGGTTCGACCAGCTGAGTGTGAAGAAGCATTTCCGCTTGAGGAAATGTGTTACTGCTGTCACGGCAGCAAAAGGTTGTGGGAAATGTGGGAAGGTTCAGAGAAAAATAAAACAATGATGATGATCATGCCTCATAAGGTGTTTTCTTTCTCTTTGTCTGGTTTCTCTGTGGTTTCTTCTGCTTTTCTTTTCTCTTTTCTATATGGAGGTACTAAGGGTAGGTTCTTTCAATATTAATGGGGGAAGGGACAGGAATAAGAGGGCTTGGGTATTAGAAGTAATAAAACAGAAAAGGCTTAATGTACTTTTCCTACAGGAGACATAGTGATGAGGCTAAAGAGGTTGACTGGGGAATGTGGTGAGAGGGGCAGCATATACTCAGTCACAGTACTAATTTCAGTGCTGGGGTGGCAATTTTGTTTTCCTCGGGCTTAGGGGTGACTGTAGTATCAACAACAGAGATTGTCAAGGGTCGGATTTTATTGGTCAAGGCAGATGTTATGTATTTATTTGAATGTTTATGCTCCTAATGAGGGTACAGAGCGTATTGCTGTATTTGATCAAATAAAGGAAACCTGAAGACAGTGTGACCAAGAGGGGTGATTGGTTTTAGGGCCTCATGTATGGTGAAGATAGGTCGGTGGTTTGAGTTACCCCGTTGGACGGGGATGGGGCATCGGGCAGGGATGCCCAATTTCAGGGCATTTATATTGTCTGGCAATTGAACCAATGCATTGTTTTTTAAGAGCGAGGCTTACTGGTTTCTCTGTGCCAGGGGTAATGAAGGGTCCCACGATAGCACTGTCTGAGTATGCAGATGACATGCCAGTTTTAATTACAGGGGGTGAGGATGTTGAGGTTCTCTCAAACGCTTTAAAGGTGTATGAGGGGGCCTCCTCAGCTAGAGTTAGTTGGGAAAAGAGTGAATCACTGTGGGCAGGTCAGCTTCAGATTGGGTCTGCTACACGCTTACTAGGGGGGCTTCAGTGGGGCAGAGATGGGATGAAGACGTTGCGGGTTATTCTAGGCTCCAATGTCTTTAAAAAATAACTGGGAGGGTGTAGTGAAGAAGGTGTTTGCCAGATTGTCTAGGTGGAAATGAGTGCTACCCCAGCTGTCTTATAGGGGAAGGGTGCCAGTAGCCAATAATTTTGCTGCCTCTACCCTGTGGCACAGACTAATGATTTTACAGCATCAGAGGACCCTTGTCAATTTCTTCTGGTCTGGACAACATTGGATTAAAGATGCAGCCCTGTACCTGCCACTGCACGAGGGTGGACAAGGTCTGGTGGACATTTCTTTCCAGGATCATGGCTTTCTGGCTTCAAACAGCCCAGAGACTGTTGTACTGTGACAGTTCTAGCTGGGTCAACACAGCCTATACATTGGTGAGGAGAATGGGCTGTTTGGGCTAAGACAAACAGCTAGAAAGCTAGAAAGGGTGATTTGTCTGGCTTGACTCCATTTTATGAGTCTGTATGCAGGCTTGGAGAGTTCTTGTCAAGTCCCGTAAGGCCGGCACGCCACCAGGGATGTGACTTTTTGAAGAGCCTCTTTTTTACAACACTGCCATCCAGTCCTGTGCTGTGGGTTCAGCCAGCCTACGTTCATGCCTGTTAGGTGTGGGGTGTACCAAGATGGGTAATCGGAGCAGATCGTTGGAGGAGCTGGGAGAAAGAGCGGGATCCGAACATCTCGCCTACTGAGGAAGGTCGCAGCTGTCTGCGATTCCTTGCCAGTACTTCATCGGCAGTTTGTGACTGAAAGTTCCAACTCTGATCGGTGGATACTTCCAACTCTTATCGGTTCCCAACGCTGAATGTTAGTGGACAGGGGTCATCCGAGGAGGACGTGGGGATGCTGCTTTCCTTCCATACCCCGGAGCTGGGGGAGTTTAAGGATGCTGCTTTCCTTCCATACCCCGGAGCTGGGGGAGTTCAAGGATGCTGCTTTCCTTCCATACCCCGGAGCTGGGGGAGTTCAAGGATGCTGCTTTCCTTCCATACCCCGGAGCTGGGGGAGTTCAAGGTCGTGGGAAAGAAGGTCATGTACATAATATGTGTAAAAGAGTCCGGTGCTTCTTCCCTGGAAGGGGTCAAATCAACGAGGTGGGTGGGTGTGTTTGGTCCAGCTGCCTCCCCAAAAGGCTGTTGGCAGTCTTTATATAAACTGCCTATTGATTAGAGGACAGCTGACCTCCAATGGAGGATAATACATGGAGCCATAGCCACCAATATGCATCTGGTACATCTGGATCCTACTGTTGGGGAGGGGTGTCCATTCTGTGTCTGGTACACCTGGATCCTACTGTTGGGGAGGGGTGTCCATTATGCATCTGGTACATCTGGATCCTACTGTTAGGGAGGGGTGTCCATTCTGTGTCTGGTACACCTGGATCCTACTGTTGGGGAAGGGTGTCCATTCTGCATCTGGTACACCTGGATCCTACTGTTGGGGAAGGGTGTCCATTCTGCATCTGGTACACCTGGATCCTACTGTTGGGGAGGGGTGTCCATTATGTATCTGGTACACCTGGATCCTCCTGTTGGGGAGGGGTGTCCATTATGCATCTGGTACATCTGAATCCTACTGTTGGGGAGGGGTGTCCATTCTGTGTCTGGTACATCTGGATCCTACTGTTGGGGAAGGGTGTCCATTCTGTGCTGAGTCTGAAACTCTACCACATCTGTTCTTACAGTGTCAGTGACCTGATCACTAGCTGGTTCTCAGCTCTGGGAGAGGTTCTCTCTTCCCAACTGTTATTATTTGGGCCGAAGTACAGGTTTAGTAAAGAAGGGGTGTAGTTATTTTGCTTAATTTTGTGTCAGGGGCAGCTAAAATAGCAATATGGAAGACACGATTAGAACAGTTTTCGGGGACAGGGGTCTGTGGACGTGGTGGCAGCGAGACTGAGGGTTGAGTTTGCCAATTACAAACTGGTTAATAACATTGGACTGTTTATGAGTATATGGGGAATTCAGAGGTTGTTGTGTTTAGTTACTGTGGAGGAAGATTTGGTGTTTTGTTTTTAATTGATGTTTAACCATGTTTTTGTTTGTTTGGGTGTTTATTGTGTTGTGGATTCCCAGACCCAGTAAAGGTTTTTTAAACCTCAAAAACTATCTCTCTCTCTTATGCTCTCTCCCTCTCTCTCTCTATATCCCTTTCTCTCTGTCTCTCTCTCTGTCTCTCTCTATCCCTTTCTCTCTCTGTCTCTCTCTATCCCTTTCTCTCTCCCTCTTTCCCTCACTTCCTCTCCCCCTCTCTCTCTATCCATCTCTCGCCCTCTCACTCTCCCTCTCTCTCAATTAAATTCAATTGACTTTATTGACATGGCAAGTTCATTATTACTTACATTTTCAAAGTATACATATCGAAGAAAAAAATAAGAAGATATATATATATATATATATATATATATATGTTTATCCATAAAAAACATATATATATTTATATATACGTAAATAAATGGTGGGACCAACAGCAATAATAGTAGTAGTAGTGGACATGGGATTACCATTAACAACAACTACAACAACAATATTAATGAGAACAACAATACATTAAAGCAACGGTAGTAGACCAGTGTCAACATGACTGAGAAGACACATGACCTGGTAGTGGACCAGTGTCAACATGGCTGAGAAGACACATGACCTGGTAGTGGACCAGTGTCAACATGACTGAGAAGACACATGACCTGGTAGTGGACCAGTGTCAACATAACTGAGAAGACACATGACCTGGTAGTGGACCAGTGTCAACATGACTGAGAAGACACATGACCTGGTAGTGGACCAGTGTCAACATGACTGAAGACATGACCTGGTAAATGGACCAGTGTCAACATGACTGAATGAAGCACAAGACCTGGTAGTGGACCAGGCTGTCAACATGACTGACAAAGACACAAGACCTGGATAGTAGACCAGTTCATTAAGCCATGACTGAAGACAATGACCTGGTAGTGGACCAGTGTCAACATGACTGAGAAGATCACAGACCTGATTTAGACCAGTGTCAACATTACTGAGAAGACACATGACCTGGTAGTGGACCAGTGTCAACATGACTGGAAGACACATGACCTGGTAGTAAACCAGTGTCAATTATGACTGAAAGACACATGACCTGGTAGTGGACCAGTGTCAAATGACTGAGAAGACACATGACCTGGTAGTAGACCAGTGTCACACTCATTAGAAGACACATGACCTGGTAACATCACAATTACAATTCAAATGACTTAATTCACATCTGGTAGTGGACCAAAAATGACTGACAGTTGACCTGGTAATTACCAGTGTCAACATGACATTTTTTAATTGACAATGACCTGGTGCAGTGGACCAGTGTCAACTTGACTGAGAAGACTCCATGACACTGGTAGTGGACCAGTTTCATATTTTTTACTGAAAACAAGACAAATGACCAAGGTAATGGACCAGTGTCAACATCCATTAAAGACACATGACCTGGTATGTGGACCAGTGTCAAGATTATGACTGAGAAGACACAATGGACATGGTAGTGGACCAAAATCAAATGACTGAAGAACATGACATGGTAGTGGACCAGTGTCAACCCTGACTAATATTTAACAAATGCACAAGCATATGGACCAGTGTCAGAAGGTGCCTGAGACACATGTCTGTACTGTTTTAGACCAGTGAAAAAGAATACCCTGAGACAAGGCACGGACCTGGGTCACCAGTGTCAACTTGACTGAGAGACAGAAAGACATGACCTTGGAGCTAAATAAAGGCAGGCCCGTCTTAGAGGGATCCCTGGGGGGAAAGAGACATGCATAGGTTCCTCCCAAGATGCCACCCGCTTCATTCAAGGTATGTCCTTCCATCTCTACATGGGATACAGACCACATTCATATTGAATCAATTTGGACATCTGACTTTGGTTTACCTATTGCCTTGCAGTGCCTCAGGTTGTGTTCCTGTTAGGACACCAGCACAAGCAAACGACTGCTGATCCATTTTGAGTACTCCATCAAATATTTGATTCTTTCATAATCTTTTATAGTTTCAATTCTTTGAATTGATTAAATTTTGATAGGGTGAAATATTCCTTAGTGCAGCAGTAACAGCACATGTGTAATATGGAAATGCAGCTCTGTCCATCTCTCTGGATTCCAGAAGGCATGAGGTATCATGTTAAGACTGTGAAAGTACTATTTACTCTCTCTCTATCCTCATCAAAATCAAAAAATCTAATTTCTTTTACAAGACCCAGATGCTATACAGTGGGAAAACCAGCCTGGCAACATAGTGCATATTAAAAAAGGACACCACATCCTGCCAAAGCCAGCTGCGCTAATTGTATATGTTCAGAGCTCACAAGCTATCAGAAAGTTGTATGGCAACCACCTCCAATTTTGAAATAGAACTGGCAGACATTACAAATTACAAGAAGAAAATCATAAATCTTGCACTGGAGTCCAAATAAAAAAGAGGACAATTAAAAAACTGGACCTTGAAATAAAAAAATGAGAGGGAGGTGAGATATTCCTTCAATGTACACTGTATGCTAACTGTAACACAAATGTAGAGAATCATTATTTTTCTTTCCTCCCCAGCTAAGAAGATGACACAGCTCAAAATAAAAAAATAGGTATATTCTGATCAAGTGAGCCATGACATACTGAGCTCTTATTGTGAGCACACAGGACGTGCCATCTTTCAAGGATTTTTGACCTTTCCCAGCAATCAGTACAACCAAGTCATCGTTTCCTAAGGCATCGCCCTCTTTGCCCACCCCCAGCACCTGGTGGGCCAGCCTTATGAAGGCCCAAAATTGTGTGTTCCTTTCTGCTTGACAATGGCATGCCCATTCGGAGATGTGGTGGATGAAGAAGCACTTGTGCTGAGGAGAGCCTTCAGGCTGGAAAGGGTCTTCAGGGGAGGTTGGACCACTTCCTTCCCTGATGACCATCTATATGAAAGATACAGGTTTTCTGCAGATGGCATCAGGTATCTATGCAGACTAAAAGGTCCCAGGATTAAGCACTTCCCTGCAAGGAGCCATGCACTGAGTGTGGAGCAAATGGTTTGTACATGGATCCTTGCGCTGTTGGGCTAGTGGAGCCTTCCTGTACTCAGTGGGGGATGCAGAACAGCTGAACAAGGCCACAATTTGTCCAATAAGGATCTGTGTGTCTGGCTATCAAAGCATTGGGGAGATGTCCATTCTTCCCTGGCCACAGAAGACTCTGTGACATCAAAGAGGAGTTCTATAGGATTGCAGGTAAGAGGATCTACAAATTACAGGACAACTGTTAACACATAGTACCTGGATCCTACTGTTGTGGACAGGTTTCCCCATTCTGTCATTGGTGCAGTGGACTCACACACATAAGGATAAAGCCCCTGCAGGTGCCCATGAGGCCTATTTTGTGAAGGGGTGTCCTTTCACAGCGTTAATGTTCAGGTGAACATAACTTTTTGATATTGTCCATTGGAACACTCTGTTGCCAGTGATGTACATTGATTGTGTAATATTCCTCATCTTATGATTTCAGATGGTCTGCAATCTGCTGACTGTGTGAAACTCTAGCAATCTGTTCTTAAATGTGTCAGTCCATGACTCCAGAATCTTCTCGGGCTCTGAAATCTATCACAAGGTAAGCCACACAACCCCTATTTATAACCATCATGGCTGTGTCAAGAATATCACTGTGTTTATGAGGTAGCTAATGATGAGATTTTGTGTTGACAGGTGAATTCTCTGGTGTGTTGCTGGGAGACAGGGGTATGGCTGCCAGCCTTTTCTCCTGACACCTTTCACAGACCCCCAGGAAGCACAGTTTGCCCATGCCAGGACCAGGGCCAGAGTTGAAATGACCTTTGGCCTCCTGAAGGCACGATTTCACTGCCTTTTTTAATTGATGTTCAGCCCTGTTAGGGCATGTGTTTACTGTGTTGTGCTGTCCTCCCAGTAAAGGCCTGCCTGAAAAGGAGATCCCCCTTATGCCACCAGCCATGGACTCTCTCAATCCCAATCTTCCCTGTCTCTCTCTCTGTCTCTCTGCTGAGGGACCAATCTCTGTCTGAATTATTTTAGTTAGTATGTGTGCTTTCAATTTTGGTTAAATATGTCCTGCGGTGGCAGAGGAATTTCCCTTTTTTAAATTCAATTGACTTTTTGACATGGCCTCATTATGATGTTTGTGCGGTATACTGTCGTGAAAAAAATAAGAAGATACAAGGCTGCAGGGAAATGGCTACTGCATCCATTCATTTGTCTGTTCAGTTGATGTGTATGGATTTGTCCTGCATTTATTTTAATGCAGACATGCAGGGTGTGTTATATACAGACCTTTGAATGTGTATGTATCATTTTGTATAATATGCAACATGATTCTGTGCTTTCCATCTTGTAGAGTCACTGTGACTTCAGTTTCAAAGGAGCTGATGGTTTACCTGCTTTGTTTTGTGGACCTTATTCAATAAAGGAACATAATGTTACACATTGTGTTTTTATATTCATATGGAATGTGTATTTGTTTATATGACAGATACTAGTGGCCACACTGAAGAAAAACTGATAAAGTCATAAATTTATGAGGCTGGTTCTTTCTGCAGAAAAGCTACATATTGTTTTGGACAGTTTTGATACTTATGACAATGTGATACTTAATATTCTGGCACATCAGCATGTCTTTGTTTATGAAACCATACTGAAGTACAAGTGTCAACATGAAATGCCCCATGATCTGTCATTTTAACAACTGTCAACATGACTCCTTTAAAACAACTGGTTACAATATTATGACTTGTGTTTTTTGACCTCTGTGGCCCAATATTCTATCATTTTATATAAGCCTTATAGTCTATGGGAAACTGTAAATTATCTAATGATAGCAACATCATCTAAAAATCATTTTTATCAAAATCATTGAAATTAATGATCACAAACGTTTAAATAATAACAGTGGGTCTAGTTATATGTGATAACAATGTATAGTGAGCAGTGAAATAACTGATGACCTGGTTTCCATTTGTCAACATGACTGCTGACTGACATTAGGGATGAGATTAAATAGATCCTGGAATTTGACCTGGTCTGGACCAGGCTCAGCTCCACTGAGAATAAATCTCCATGGTAATTTATACCATAACATATCCTCCTGCCCCTATCCATCTTTAGTGCACCAGTTCGGATCAATTGAGCCAGGATCACCAAGATATCCTGGACCAATCCAACATATCTAGTTTTGTGCAACAGGCCCTGGTAGTGGACCAGTGTCAACATGACTGAGAAGACACATGACCTGGTAGTGGACCAGTGTCAACATGACTGAGAAGACACATGACCTGGTAGTGGACCAGTGTCAACATGACTGAGAAGACACATGACCTGGTAGTGGACCAGTGTCAACATGACTGAGAAGACACATGACCTGGTAGTGGACCAGTGTCAACATGACTGAGAAGACACATGACCTGGTAGTGGACCAGTGTCAACATGACTGAGAAGACACATGACCTGGTATGAAAGACAAAACAAAACAAGATGGGAAATATTATCGACATTACATTGGACTTTTCACTGGCTGTCCCTCAGGTTGTGGCAGGAGGACACATATTTGGCTGCCAAAACTGCACATTTTGGCTTTTCACCCAATAAATATTTGATTCTTTCTTCATCTTTTATAGTTTCAGATTCTTTGTATTGAATTATAATTTTGGGAAAGAAATAATCTCTTAGGTCTGAGTATTGGTAACAGTGTAATAGGAAATGCAGCTCTGTCTCTACCTCTCCCCTCTCCCCTCTCTCTCTCTCTCCCCCTCTCTCCCTCTCTCTCTATCCCCTCTCCCTCTCTCTCTCTCTCTCTCTCTCTCTCTCTCTCTCAATTCAATTCAATTCAAGGGCTTTATTGGCATGGGAAACATGTGTTAACATTGCCAAAGCAAGTGAGGTAGATAATATATGAAGTGAAATAAACAATAAAAATTAACAGTAAACATTACACATACAGAAGTTTCAAAACAATAAAGACATTACAAATGTCATATTATATATATATATATACAGTCTTTTAACAATGTACAAATGGTTAAAGGACACAAGATAAAATAAATAAGCATAAATATGGGATGTATTTACAATGGTGTGTGTTCTTTACTGGTTGCCCTTTTCTCGTGGCAACAGGTCACAAATCTTGCTGCTGTGATGGCACACTGTGGAATTTCACCCAGTAGATATGGGAGTTTATCAAAATTGGATTTGTTTTCGAATTCTTTGTGGATCTGTGTTATCTGAGGGAAATATGTCTCTCTAATATGGTCATACATTGGGCAGGAGGTTAGGAAGTGGAGCTCAGTTTCCACCTCATTTTGTGGGCAGTGAGCACATAGCCTGTCTTCTCTTGAGAGCCATGTCTGCCTACGGCGGCCTTTCTCAATAGCAAGGCTATGCTCACTGAGTCTGTACATAGTCAAAGCTTTCCTTAATTTTGGGTCAGTCACAGTGGTCAGGTATTCCGCCGCGGTGTACTCTCTGTGTAGGGACAAATAGCATTCTAGGACAGGGTAAGGGACAGGGACAGGGTAAGGGACAGAGACAGGGTAAGGGACAAGGACAGGGACAGGGTAAGGGACAGGGTAAGGGACAGGGACAGGGTAAGGGACAGGGTAAGGGACAGGGTAAGGGACAGAGACAGGGTAAGGGACAGAGACAGGGTAAGGGACAGGGACAGGGTAAGGGACAGGGTAAGGGACAGGGTAAGGGACAGAGACAGGGTAAGGGACAGGGTAAGGGACAGGGTAAGGGACAGAGACAGGGTAAGGGACAGGGTAAGGGACAGGGTAAGGGACAGAGACAGGGTAAGGGACAGAGACAGGGTAAGGGACAGGGTAAGGGACAGGGACAGGGTAAGGGACAGGGTAAGGGACAGAGACAGGGTAAGGGACAGGGACAGGGTAAGGGACAGGGTAAGGGACAGGGACAGGGTAAGGGACAGGGACAGCGTAAGGGACAGGGTAAGGGACAGGGTAAGGGACAGAGACAGGGTAAGGGACAGAGACAGGGTAAGGGACAGGGTAAGGGACAGAGACAGGGATGGGGACAGGGTAAGGGGCAGGGTAAGGGACAGGGTAAGGGACAGGGACAGGGTAAGGGACAGGGTAAGGGACAGGGACAGGGTAAGGGACAGAGACAGGGTAAGGGACAGGGTAAGGGACAGGGTAAGGGACAGAGACAGGGATGGGGACAGGGTAAGGGACAGGGATGGGGACAGGGTAAGGGACAGGGACAGGGACAGGGTAAGGGACAGGGTAAGGGACAGGGTAAGGGGCAGGGTAAGGGACAGGGACAGGGTAAGGGACAGGGACGGGGACAGGGTAAGGGGTAAGAGACAGGGACGGGGACAGTGACAGGGATGGGGACAGGGTAAGGGACAGGGATGGGGACAAGGACAGGGATGGGGACAGGGACGGGGACAGGGTAAGGGACAGGGATGGGGACAGGGTAAGGGACAGGGACAGTGACAGGGACGGGGACAGGGTAAGGGACAGGGACGGGGACAGGGTAAGGGACAGGGTAAGGGACAGAGACAGGGACGGGGACAGGGTAAGGGACAGGGGCGGGGACAGGGACAGGGTAAGGGACAGGGAAACAGGGACAGGGACAGCGTAAGGGACAGGGAGGGGTAAGGGACAGGGACAGGGTAAGGGACAGGGATGGGGACAGGGTAAGGGACAGGGACGGGGACAGGGTAAGGGACAGGGATGGGGAAAGGGTAAGGGACAGGGACAGGGATGGGGACAGGGACAGTGACAGGGACGGGGACAGGGTAAGGGACAGGGATGGGGACAGGGTAAGGGACAGGGACAGGGACAGTGACAGGGATGGGGACAGGGACAGTGACAGGCACGGGGACAGGGATGGGGACAGGGTAAGGGACAGGGATGGGGACAGGGACAGGGATGGGGACAGGGTAAGGGACAGGGATGGGGACAGGGTAAGGGACAGGGACAGGGTAAGGGGCAGGGTAAGGGACAGGTACAGGGATGGGGACAGGGTAAGGGACAGGGACAGGGTAAGGGACAGGGTAAGGGACAGGGTAAGGGGCAGGGTAAGGGACAGGGACAGGGTAAGGGACA
>NC_088401.1:16677349-16727349 GCF_034236695.1 Oncorhynchus nerka | reverse complement strand
TAAATTAATGTTCCCTGGATTATTCTCCAATAGAGGCAGGAAGAGGAGAGAAGGAGAGTGGAAGAGAGGTGAGAGAGAGGAGAGAGGGATGAGGTGATAGAAGAAGAGCAGAGTAGAGGTGAGAGAGGAGAGAAGAGAAGAGAAAAGAGAGAGGGATGAGGTGAGAGAGGAGAGAGGGATGAGGTGCGTGATGTTGATTGGAAGATAAGACATGTGAGAGAGGAGAGGGGGCACAGAAGAGAGCAGAGGGAGAAGGGCAGAGTGGATGTGAGAGACAGGAGAGAATAGAGGGAGAAAGGGATGAGGTCAAAGTGAAAGAGAAGTGAGAGAGATGTGAGGGAGAGAGGTGAGGTGGTGCAGAGCACAGATTTTCAGGGAGATAGGGAGCAGGGGTAAGAGAGGAGAAAGAGAGAGAGAGAGAGAGAGAGAGAGAGAGAGAGAGAGAGAGAGGAAAGAAGGCCAGAAACAAGCCCTGAGATGGAGAAGAGAAAGAGAGAGAGAGAGAGAGAGAGAGAGAGAGAGAGAGAGAGAGAGAGAGAGAAACAAAGAGAAAGAGCAATAGGAGGTCAGAGACCAAGCCACTTCCTCTTTTCTCTCATCTCTAGTTCTTTTCTCTGTTCTCTTGACAGAGTTCTCCACTCTGGTTAGTTAAAACATGATGATCACAGCCTCTCCTCTCTGGTTAGTTAAAACATGATGATCACAGCCTCTTCTCTCTGGTTAGTTAAAACATGATGATCACAGCCTCTCCTCTCTGGTTAGTTAAAACATGATGATCACTGCCTCTCCTCTCTGGTTAGTTAAAACATGATGATCACAGCCTCTTCTCTCTGGTTAGTTAAAACATGATGATGACTAGGGATGGGTATCGTTAAGATTTTAACGGTATTACTACTCTTAATGATACTGCTTATCGATCCGGTACTTTAACGGTATTCTTATCTGTTCTTCTTGTTGTTTTTTACGAAAAAAACGAAACACATTAAGAACAGAATTTACATTGCTTCATTTTCTGAAATGTAAAATAAATAAAATAAACAATTATTTACAGCAAAGGAAACAGCAATGTTTTGAACAAATCACTATTATACTCTAGTGTTGTGATGATGGAAATGTAAAACAACTGAAATGCAAAAGAAAATATAGTGATATAGAACAACACTGGTGGGGCCTGCAGGTAGGCTGCAGAAGATAAGACAGTGGTATAGAACAACACTGGTAGGGCCTGCAGGTAGGCTGCAGAAGATAAGACCGTGGTATAGAACAACACTGGTGGGGCCTGCAGGTAGGCTGCAGAAGATAAGACAGTGGTATAGAACAACACTGGTAGGGCCTGCAGGTAGGCTGCAGAAGATAAGACAGTGGTATAGAACAACACTGGTGGGGACTGCAGGTAGGGTGCAGAAGATAAGACAGTGGTATAGAACAACACTGGTGGGGCCTGCAGGTAGGCTGCAGAAGATAAGACAGTGGTATAGAACAACACTGGTGGGGCCTGCAGGTAGGGGGCAGAAGATAAGACAGTGGTATAGAACAACACTGGTGGGGCCTGCAGGTAGGCTGCAGAAGATAAGACAGTGGTATAGAACAACACTGGTGGGGACTGCAGGTAGGGTGCAGAAGATAAGACAGTGGTATAGAACAACACTGGTGGGGCCTGCAGGTAGGCTGCAGAAGATAAGACAGTGGTATAGAACAACACTGGTGGAGCCTGCAGGTAGGCTGCAGAAGATAAGACAGTGGTATAGAACAACACTGGTAGGGCCTGCAGGTAGGGGGCAGAAGATAAGACAGTGGTATAGAACAACACGGGTGGGGCCTGCAGGTAGGCTGCAGAAGATAAGATAGTGGTATAGAACAACACTGGTGGGGCCTGCAGGTAAGCTGCAGAAGATAAGACAGTGGTATAGAACAACACAGGTGGGGCCTGCAGGTAAGCTGCAGAAGATAAGACAGTGGTATAGAACAACACTGGTGGGGCCTGCAGGTAGGCTGCAGAAGATAAGACAGTGGTATAGAACAACACTGGTGGGGCCTGCAGGTAGGGGGCAGAAGATAAGACAGTGGTATAGAACAACACTGGTGGGGCCTGCAGGTAGGCTGCAGAAGATAAGACCGTGGTATAGAACAACACTGGTGGGGCCTGCAGGTAGGCTGCAGAAGATAAGACAGTGGTATAGAACAACACTGGTGGGGCCTGCAGGTAGGCTGCAGAAGATAAGACCGTGGTATAGAACAACACTGGTGGGGCCTGCAGGTAGGCTGCAGAAGATAAGACAGTGGTATAGAACAACACTGGTGGGGCCTGCAGGTAGGGGGCAGAAGATAAGACAGTGGTATAGAACAACACTGGTGGGGCCTGCAGGTAGGCTGCAGAAGATAAGACAGTGGTATAGAACGACACTGGTGGGGACTGCAGGTAGGGTGCAGAAGATAAGACAGTGGTATAGAACAACACTGGTGGGGCCTGCAGGTAGGCTGCAGAAGATAAGACAGTGGTATAGAACAACACTGGTGGGGACTGCAGGTAGGGTGCAGAAGATAAGACTGTGGTATAGAACAACACTGGTGGGGGCTGCAGGTAGGCTGCAGAAGATAAGACAGTGATATAGAACAACACTGGTGGGGCCTGCAGGTAGGCTGCAGAAGAAAAGACAGTGATATAGAACAACACGGGTAGGGCCTGCAGGTAGGCTTCAGAAGATAAGACAGTGGTATAGAACAACACTGGTAGGGCCTGCAGGTAGGCTGCAGAAGATAAGACAGTGGTATAGAACAACACTGGTGGAGCCTGCAGGTAGGCTGCAGAAGATAAGACAGTGGTATAGAACAACACTGGTAGGGCCTGCAGGTAGGGGGCAGAAGATAAGACAGTGGTATAGAACAACACGGGTGGGGCCTGCAGGTAGGCTGCAGAAGATAAGATAGTGGTATAGAACAACACTGGTGGGGCCTGCAGGTAAGCTGCAGAAGATAAGACAGTGGTATAGAACAACACAGGTGGGGCCTGCAGGTAAGCTGCAGAAGATAAGACAGTGGTATAGAACAACACTGGTGGGGCCTGCAGGTAGGCTGCAGAAGATAAGACAGTGGTATAGAACAACACTGGTGGGGCCTGCAGGTAGGGGGCAGAAGATAAGACAGTGGTATAGAACAACACTGGTGGAGACTGCAGGTAGGGTGCAGAAGATAAGACAGTGGTATAGAACAACACTGGTGGGGCCTGCAGGTAGGCTGCAGAAGATAAGACAGTGGTATAGAACAACACTGGTGGGGCCTGCAGGTAGGGGGCAGAAGATAAGACAATGGTATAGAACAACACTGGTGGGGCCTGCAGGTAGGCTGCAGAAGATAAGACAGTGGTATAGAACAACACTGGTGGGGCCTGCAGGTAGGCTGCAGAAGATAAGACCGTGGTATAGAACAACACTGGTGGGGCCTGCAGATAGGCTGCAGAAGATAAGACAGTGGTATAGAACAACACTGGTAGGGCCTGCAGGTAGGCTGCAGAAGATAAGACAGTGGTATAGAACAACACTGGTGGGGACTGCAGGTAGGGTGCAGAAGATAAGACAGTGGTATAGAACAACACTGGTGGGGCCTGCAGGTAGGCTGCAGAAGATAAGACAGTGGTATAGAACAACACTGGTGGGGCCTGCAGGTAGGCTGCAGAAGATAAGACAGTGGTATAGAACAACACTGGTGGGGACTGCAGGTAGGGTGCAGAAGATAAGACAGTGGTATAGAACAACACTGGTGGGGCCTGCAGGTAGGCTGCAGAAGATAAGACAGTGATATAGAACAACACTGGTGGGGCCTGCAGGTAGGCTGCAGAAGAAAAGACAGTGATATAGAACAACACTGGTAGGGCCTGCAGGTAGGCTTCAGAAGATAAGACAGTGGTATAGAACAACACTGGTGGGGCCTGCAGGTAGGGGGCAGAAGATAAGACAGTGGTATAGAACAACACTGGTGGGGCCTGCAGGTAGGGGGCAGAAGATAAGACAGTGGTATAGAACAACACGGGTGGGGCCTGCAGGTAGGGGGCAGAAGATAAGACAGTGGTTTAGAACAACACGGGTGGGCCTGCAGGTAGGGGGCAGAAGATAAGACAGTGATATAGAACAACACTGGTGGGGCCTGCAGGTAGGCTGCAGAAGATAAGACAGTGATATAGAACAACACGGGTAGGGCCTGCAGGTAGGCTTCAGAAGATAAGACAGTGGTATAGAACAACACTGGTGGGGCCTGCAGGTAGGCTGCAGAAGATAAGACAGTGGTATAGAACAACACTGGTGGGGCCTGCAGGTAGGCTGCAGAAGATAAGACCGTGGTATAGAACAACACTGGTGGGGCCTGCAGGTAGGCTGCAGAAGATAAGACAGTGGTATAGAACAACACTGGTAGGGCCTGCAGGTAGGCTGCAGAAGATAAGACAGTGGTATAGAACAACACTGGTGGGGACTGCAGGTAGGGTGCAGAAGATAAGACAGTGGTATAGAACAACACTGGTGGGGCCTGCAGGTAGGCTGCAGAAGATAAGACAGTGGTATAGAACAACACTGGTGGGGCCTGCAGGTAGGGGGCAGAAGATAAGACAGTGGTATAGAACAACACTGGTGGGGCCTGCAGGTAGGCTGCAGAAGATAAGACAGTGGTATAGAACAACACTGGTGGGGCCTGCAGGTAGGCTGCAGAAGATAAGACAGTGGTATAGAACAACACTGGTGGGGACTGCAGGTAGGGTGCAGAAGATAAGACAGTGGTATAGAACAACACTGGTGGGGCCTGCAGGTAGGCTGCAGAAGATAAGACAGTGATATAGAACAACACTGGTGGGGCCTGCAGGTAGGCTGCAGAAGAAAAGACAGTGATATAGAACAACACGGGTAGGGCCTGCAGGTAGGCTTCAGAAGATAAGACAGTGGTATAGAACAACACGGGTGGGGCCTGCAGGTAGGGGGCAGAAGATAAGACAGTGGTATAGAACAACACTGGTGGGGCCTGCAGGTAGGGGGCAGAAGATAAGACAGTGGTATAGAACAACACGGGTGGGGCCTGCAGGTAGGGGGCAGAAGATAAGACAGTGGTTTAGAACAACACGGGTAGGGCCTGCAGGTAGGGGGCAGAAGATAAGACAGTGATATAGAACAACACTGGTGGGGCCTGCAGGTAGGCTGCAGAAGATAAGACAGTGATATAGAACAACACGGGTAGGGCCTGCAGGTATGCTTCAGAAGATAAGACAGTGGTATAGAACAACACTGGTGGGGCCTGCAGGTAGGCTGCAGAAGATAAGACAGTGGTATAGAACAACACTGGTAGGGCCTGCAGGTAGGCTGCAGAAGATAAGACAGTGATATAGAACAACACTGGTGGGGCCTGCAGGTAGGCTGCAGAAGATAAGACAGTGATATAGAACAACACGGGTAGGGCCTGCAGGTAGGCTTCAGAAGATAAGACAGTGGTATAGAACAACACTGGTGGGGCCTGCAGGTAGAATGCAGAAGATAAGACAGTGGTATAGAACAACACTGGTAGGGCCTGCAGGTAGGCTGCAGAAGATAAGACAGTGGTATAGAACAACACTGGTAGGGACTGCAGGTAGGCTGCAGAAGATAAGACAGTGATATAGAACAACACTGGTAGGGCCTGCAGGTAGGCTGCAGAAGATAAGACAGTGGTATAGAACAAAACTGGTGGGGCCTGCAGGTAGGCTGCAGAAGATAAGACAGTGATATAGAACAACACTGGTAGGGCCTGCAGGTAGGGGGCAGAAGATAAGACAGTGATATAGAACAACACTGGTGGGGCCCGCAGGTAGGCTGCAGAAGATAAGATAGTGGTATAGAACAACACTGGTGGGGCCTGCAGGTAGGCTGCAGAAGATAAGACCGTGGTATAGAACAACACTGGTAGGGCCTGCAGGTAGGGGGCAGAAGATAAGACAGTGGTATAGAACAAAACTGGTGGGGCCCGCAGGTAGGCTGCAGAAGATAAGACAGTGGTATAGAACAACACTGGTGGGGCCTGCAGGTAGGCTGCAGAAAATAAGACTGTGGTATAGAACAACACTGGTAGGGCCTGCAGGTAGGGGGCAGAAGATAAGACAGTGGTATAGAACAAAACTGGTGGGGCCCGCAGGTAGGCTGCAGAAGATAAGACAGTGGTATAGAACAATACTGGTGGGGCCTGCAGGTAGGCTGCAGAAGATAAGACAGTGGTATAGAACAACACTGGTGGGGCCTGCAGGTAGACTGCAGAAAATAAGACCGTGGTATAGAACAACACTGGTAGGGCCTGCAGGTAGGGGGCAGAAGATAAGACAGTGGTATAGAACAACACTGGTGGGGCCTGCAGGTAGGCTGCAGAAGATAAGACAGTGGTATAGAACAACACTGGTAGGGCCTGCAGGTAGGCTGCAGAAGATAAGACAGTGATATAGAACAACACTGGTGGGGCCTGCAGGTAAGCTGCAGAAGATAAGACAGTGGTATAGAACAACACTGGTAGGGCCTGCAGGTAGGGGGCATAAGATAAGACAGTGGTATAGAACAACACTGGTGGGGCCTGCAGGTAGGCTTCAGAAGATAAGACAGTGGTATAGAACAACACTGGTAGGGCCTGCAGGTAGGCTGCAGAAGATAAGACAGTGGTATAGAACAACACTGGTAGGGCATGCAGGTAGGCTGCAGAAGATAAGACAGTGGTATAGAACAACACTGGTGGGGCCTGCAGGTAGGCTGCAGAAGATAAGACCGTGGTATAGAACAACACTGGTGGGGCCTGCAGGTAGGCTGCAGAAGATAAGACAGTGGTATAGAACAACACTGGTAGGGCCTGCAGGTAGGGGGCAGAAGATAAGACAGTGGTATAGAACAACACGGGTGGGACCTGCAGGTAGGCTGCAGAAGATAAGACAGTGGTATAGAACAACACTGGTGGGGCCTGCAGGTAGGCTGCAGAAGATAAGACAGTGGTATAGAACAACACTGGTGGGACCTGCAGGTAGGGGGCAGAAGATAAGACAGTGGTATAGAACAACACTGGTAGGGCCTGCAGGTAGGCTGCAGAAGATAAGACAGTGGTATAGAACAACACTGGTGGGGGCTGCAGGTAGGGGGCACAAGATAAGACAGTGGTATAGAACAACACGGGTGGGACCTGCAGGTAGGCTGCAGAAGATAAGACAGTGGTATAGAACAACACTGGTGGGGCCTGGAGGTAGGGGGCAGAAGATAAGACAGTGGTATAGAACAACACTGGTGGGGCCTGGAGGTAGGCTGCAGAAGATAAGACAGTGGTATAGAACAACACTGGTGGGGCCTGCAGGTAGGCTGCAAAAGGACTAAAAGTTCTTAGCAGTTCTTCTGGAAAAAGATCAACATATTTGCCTTCTCTGGCAGAAGTCGGGACCTCTCCTGGATTATTGTGTTCCCTGCAGTCGAAAATACCCTCTCTTACGGGGTGAAGGAGGCTTGAGCACCGAGGTAACTTGTTGCAATGTTTGTGAGGAGGGGCAGAGTAGTTATCTTCTCCCACCACATCACAGGATCTTCAGCCATGGGGACGGGAGGCAGGCCTTATTTTTAGGATGCGTAGCCTCTTGATGGCAACATCCATATTACCAGCATTATCAACAGTCACAGCTACAATATTGCTCGCTCTGTCTCAAACTCTTCCAGAATGTCTGAGATCTCCTCTGACACTACTTCGATAGTTGGTGATTTGTACACTGTCCTGGTGTGGATGACCTTCTGTTTTACACTGTCCTGGTGTGGATGACCTTCTGTTTTACACTGCCCTGGTGTGGAGGACCTTCTGTTTTACACTGCCCTGGTGTGGAGGACCTTCTGTTGTACACTGCCCTGGTGTGGATGACCTTCTGTTTTACACTGTCCTGGTGTGGATGACCTTCTGTTGTACACTGCCCTGGTGTGGATGACCTTCTGTTTTACACTGCCCTGGTGTGGAGGACCTTCTGTTGTACACTGCCCTGGTGTGGATGACCTTCTGTTTTACACTGTCCTGGTGTGAAGGACCTTCTGTTGTACACTGCCCTGGTGTGGATGACCTTCTGTTGTACACTGCCCTGGTGTGGATGACCTTCTGTTGTACACTGCCCTGGTGTGGATGACCTTCTGTTTTACACTGCCCTGGTGTGGAGGACCTTCTGTTGTACACTGCCCTGGTGTGGATGACCTTCTGTTTTACACTGTCCTGGTGTGGAGGACCTTCTGTTGTACACTGTCCTGGTGTGGAGGACCTTCTGTTGTACACTGCCCTGGTGTGGAGGACCTTCTGTTTTACACTGCCCTGGTGTGGAGGACCTTCTGTTGTACACTGTCCTGGTGTGGAGGACCTTCTGTTGTACACTGCCCTGGTGTGGAGGACCTTCTGTTTTACACTGCCCTGGTGTGGAGGACCTTCTGTTGTACACTGCCCTGGTGTGGATGACCTTCTGTTTTACACTGCCCTGGTGTGGAGGACCTTCTGTTGTACACTGCCCTGGTGTGGATGACCTTCTGTTTAACACTGCCCTGGTGTGGATGACCTTCTGTTGTACACTGCCCTGGTGTGGAGGATATTCTGTTGTACACTTCCCTGGTGTGGATGATCTTCTGTTGTACACTGTCCTGGTGTGGATGACCTTCTGTTTTACACTGTCCTGGTTTGGAGAACCTTCTGTTGTACACTGCCCTGGTGTGGATGACCTTCTGTTGTACACTGCCCTGGTGTGGATGACCTTCTGTTGTACACTGCCCTGGTGTGGATGACCTTCTGTTGTACACTGCCCTGGTGTGGAGGACCTTCTGTTTTACACTGCCCTGATGTGGATGACCTTCTGTTTTACACTGCCCTGGTGTGGAGGACCTTCTGTTTAACACTGCCCTGGTGTGGATGACCTTCTGTTTTACACTGCCCTGGTGTGGATGACCTTCTGTTTTACACTGCCCTGGTGTGGAGGACCTTCTGTTTAACACTGCCCTGGTGTGGAGGACCTTCTGTTTTACACTGCCCTGGTGTGGAGGACCTTCTGTTTTACACTGCCCTGGTGTGGATGACCTTCTGTTTTACACTGACCTGGTGTGGATGACCTTCTGTTTAACACTGCCCTGGTGTGGATGACCTTCTGTTTTACACTGCCCTGGTGTGGAGGACCTTCTGTTTAACACTGCCCTGGTGTGGATGACCTTCTGTTTTACACTGCCCTGGTGTGGAGGACCTTCTGTTTTACACTGCCCTGGTGTGGATGACCTTCTGTTTTACACTGCCCTGGTGTGGAGGACCTTCTGTTTAACACTGCCCTGGTGTGGATGACCTTCTGTTTTACACTGCCCTGGTGTGGAGGACCTTCTGTTGTACACTGCCCTGGTGTGGAGGACCTTCTGTTTAACACTGCCCTGGTGTGGAGGACCTTCTGTTTAACACTGCCCTGGTGTGGAGGACCTTCTGTTTAACACTGCCCTGGTGTGGAGGACCTTCTGTTGTACACTGCCCTGGCTTGTGTAGTGCACTCTAACAGTGAGATAATGGTCCTGACAGAAGTTGGTCCACCCGTCTGATGTGATGGCCAGCTCTGACACATCCTTCAGCTCAGTGATCACATCGGCCTTTTCTACACCATGCCAGATAGGAATGAATGTGTTACTGAGGTAACTCCTGGAGGGAGGGGTATATTTGGGGTTTAGTGCCTTGCTCATCTCTCTACAGCAAAATAATATATAGTTTTCATGTGTTGAATTATCATTATTGAATTGTTGTGTTGTTGTGTATTGTAGAGTGATGGGACTAACAGACAACTCTTGTATACTACTATATCCTAACAATTCATATCACTCAATATATACTGACAGACTGTCACCTAAAGCCCTTGGACTCCACTGTTGCAAAGGGGTTTAGGCCTTTCACTATGTACTTGGTCACGGCTAGGTGGCACTCATTCACCCTGTCCTCAGTCATCCCCCCACTAGCTGCCAGCGTGAAGGGGCTTTGGGCTTGTCTTTGGCTTCGACCAGCGGTATTAGACGGAGGAGTGGGTTGGCTCATTGTAGCTGCAAAATCTCTAAATGGGTGATTGAATTTCTGAACACACCCATAGCTAAACAATAAGCTGGCTAATGGTTCCTTTTGATCAGGAACTCATGTTCTCATTATCTAGTTAACTCCGTGTGTGTTGGCTCTAGGCTGCTAGCATACATAGCTAACGTAGACCGGGTAACGAGGGATGAACTACGAGCTGGGCAGTCAAACTGTTTCTCTGCCTGTACATGATGCACTGTCCATAGATGTTTGGACAGATTGCTCGTGTTTTCCACCCTTACAAGCAGAAGTCCTGTTGCACTTGTGGCAATGAGCAATGTCATCATCGACT
The DNA here is from genome assembly GCF_034236695.1 of Oncorhynchus nerka. Taxonomy (NCBI): domain Eukaryota; kingdom Metazoa; phylum Chordata; class Actinopteri; order Salmoniformes; family Salmonidae; genus Oncorhynchus; species Oncorhynchus nerka. The sequence goes on along the minus strand of NC_088401.1, from coordinate 16,716,974 downwards.
CTGGTGCAGTGTAATCACACTTCTGAACGTTTAGCTCTCTCCGCCATCGTCACTAACCAAGAGCAGGGTGCTGTGTGTGCTGTAGCACCAGAGAGATCTCTCTTCTGGATTGGGAATAGCCCAAATGCATCATAGACTAATCTTATTGCAAATTAGAAACATTTGGTGAGATAAAATGTGCAAGATAACGTTTATGTAGCAATAGTAAATAGGAAATGTATTTTCTTATTTTCTCCAGTACCGAAAGCAGAACCGAAAACGTTGGAGCTTATCGATACTACGGTCTTTCATAATTTAGCCCCGGGGCCGGGGTTTCGGTACCCATCCCTAATGATCACTGCCTCTATTCTCTGGTTAGTTTAAAACATGATGATCACAGCCTCTCTTCTCTGGTTAGTTAAAACATGATGCTCACAGCCTCTTCTCTCTGGTTAGTTAAAACATGATGATCACAGCCTCTTCTCTCTGGTTAGTTAAAACATGATGATCACAGCCTCTTCTCTCTGGTTAGTTAAAACATGATGCTCACAGCCTCTTCTCTCTGGTTAGTTAAAACATGATGCTCACAGCCTCTTCTCTCTGGTTAGTTAAAACATGATGATCACAGCCTCTTCTCTCTGGTTAGTTAAAACATGATGATCACAGCCTCTCTTCTCTGGTTAGTTTAAAACATGATGATCACTGCCTCTTCTCTCACCTTATACACATCACCACAACCACATCTGTCAACCTGTGTGTGTGAATGTGTGCCTGCATGTCAGTGTTTGTGTGACAGCCAGGTCACCCATAATACAAGTCAGTATTTGACGTTCATCCATGTCTGAGGACGTTGGGAGATGACGTGGAAACAGACCACTAGGGGCAACAGTGAGCGCTGTTACCTTCAAGTAGGTTTAGGTTTGCTAGGGTGTTGTGGATGGGGATGGCAGATGGGTGTAAAGCCTCAAAGGTTGCATGTTTGAATCCAGCGATACAATGTGTGTGTGTGTGTGTAACTGGTTGATGTGTGTGTGTGTGTGTATAACTGGTTGATGTGTGTGTGTGTGTGTGTGTGTGTGTGTGTGTGTGTGTGTGTGTGTGTGTGTGTGTGTGTGTGTGTGTGTGTGTGTAACTGGTTGATGTGTGTGTGTGTGTGTGTGTGTGTGTGTGTGTGTGTGTGTGTGTGTGTGTGTGTGTGTGTGTGTGTGTGTATACAGTGTGTGTGTGTACAGTGTGTGTGTGTGTGTACAGTGTGTGTGTGTGTGTGTGTGTGTACAGTGTGTGTGTGTGTGTGTGCTGTCTGTCTCGCCTGGGTGTTTTCCCCACTCCAACTCATCCCCGCAGCCCCACTCCAACTCATTTATCATCCTTCCCCACTTTTAAAGAAAACAGAGAATGTTCATGAATGACTTCTGAGGCTGAAGAGCAGACAGCTGGGTAGCAAACTGCTACTACTTTATCTAACTGTCACTGAGAGGGATGGAGGGAGGGGGGAGGGAAGGAAGGAGGAAGGGAGGGACTGTGGAGTAATTTAATACAAAATGGCTGGTCGTTTTATTGATGAATTAAAACATGGAACTTCAAACAGCCCATGAGGAGAAGACAGAGACTGTGGATCAAAAGAGGACAACGTGGAATTTTTGATTAGCTAATCTGAAAAACTTTCCAAACTACACACTTTGGGAATTCATGCACACATGCATACAGAAACACCCCCCACACAAACACCCCCCCACACACACAGGGATACACAAACACCCCCCACACACACACAGGCATACACAAACACCCCCACACACACAAACACCCCCCACACACACATGCATACACAAACACCCCACCTCCCCTACACACAGGCATACACAAACACCCCCCCCCACACACACAGGCATACACAAACACCCCCCACACACACGACCACCCCCCACACACACAGGCATACACAACCCCCCCCCCCCTCACACACACAGGCATACACAAACACCCCCCCCACACACGAACACCCCCTCACACACAGGCATACACCCCCCCCCTCACAACACAGGCATACACAACCCCCCTCACACACACAGGCATACACAAACACCCCCCACACACACACGAACACCCCCTCACACGCAGGCATACACAAACACCCCCTCACACACACACATGCATACACAAACACCCCCCCACACACACATGAACACCCCCCACACAATACACAAACCCCCCACACACACACACATGCATACACAAACACCCCCCACACACACATGCATACACAAACACCCCCTCACACACACATGCATACACAAACACCCCCCCACACACACATGCATACACAAACCCCCCACACACACAGGCATACACACACATTCAAGCATGCACACACACAGATGTGGAAGCAGTCAGCTATTACAACAGAGACTAATACTTGTCCTGTGTCTCATTGATTATGTGCCATCTCTACTCCACCCTCAAGGAAGGAAGCCCTTAGCAAATTGACTTATCACTAGAGATTCATTTCAGTGCTACTACATCTGCCTGCCAAATGCAGCTGCTTTGTGTCTGTGTGTCTGTCTGTGTTTCTGTCTGTGTTTCTGTCTGTTTCTGTCTGTCTGTCTGTCTGTCTGTCTGTCTGTCTGTCTGTCTGTCTGTCTGTCTGTCTGTCTGTCTGTGTGTGTGTGTGTGTGTGTGTGTGTGTGTGTGTGTGCGTGCGTGCGTGCGTGCGTGTGTGTGTGTGTGTGTATTACCTCCTCTCTGGTTGAGCTTGGCGTAGCCTGGAGCGTATCCACTGGTGAAGACTGAGGAGGCAGTGAAGGCTGTGTGAGGGAGAGGAGAGGAGAGAGCCACCTCACACTTCTCTACTGGAGAGAGAGAGACAAGAGATGGCGAGAGAAAGAGAGAGAGAGAGAGAGAGAGAGAGAGAGAGAGAGACGGTGAGAGAAAGAGAGAGAGAGAGAGAGAGAGAGAGAGAGAGAGAGAGAGAGAGAGAGAAAGAGAGAGAGAGAGAGAGAGATGTGTATTATTAAAGGACATGTATATTTCCATGAGTTATTCAGGTCTGTGTTCCCCAGCCAGAGTATAACACTACAGGAGTCTTATCACTGCCCTCTGTCTAGTGGATTGAGCTACAGGCACAGTGATGGGGAACTTCACTGAGGGAAATACAAACACCTTAGCATGGCCACATCTTCCACTGCATTAGGTTTACACAGCGGCTCAATGTCTGCCTCAACCAAGGGAGGGAGACCGAAAGGGCAAGGAAAGAGTGTGTGTGTGTGTGATAGAGCACAGCTATACCCACCGGTGGGGGGGGGGCAGACCATTTATCCTGGAACACACGCTAGCAGTCATGGTGTTTTGATGTTGTTGTGCTCCATGTGAGATCAGATGCACCTGTTACACCATCTACTACACCTAACAACCAGCTGACTCATCCTACAGGGACCACCAGTACCAAGATAACAGCTGAAATGATGCACACACACCGCAACACTGACGTACACACACACACACACACACACACCCTCCACTGAAACATATATTTGACAGATGGAGAAGGCAACGGACATGTTTCCTGCATGATGGCTAATATTTACTGTGATATGTAAACTGGAGAGGGTTTCCTATGTCCTGGATCTTGTTAAAGACAAGCAGAATGAATGACTACAATGTCTCAGTCTAAATGCTGACCTACTCCTACGAGAGAGACAGATGGAGAGGTTGGTAGAAGAGGAGATTAGATTTCTCTGTTCCATTTCCAGACTAGAGCAAGTAGCTCCGGGCTGCACAAATAGCAAGCTGGACATGTGTCACGGGGTCTGTCAGCAGCTGCCTGTTTAAACAACCAAGACTTCAAGTGGACTGGGGAGCTTTACAGGGTGGCAGGCCTTAGTTTCAGCTCATCACCGACTCACCTAATTCAACCAATCAACAAGACCTTGATTATTTTAGTGTTAGTGGATGGAAAATGCATTCTGAAAAGAAAGAGGATGGCAAAGGCGTGACATTTTATCTGGGAGAATCCTGCAGAAACCCTGTTTTTGCCCAATGTAATTATAATTGTACTTTTCTATGATCTGGAATCATTATTAAGTAGATAACATATCCATGGAAATGCTTCACCTTCCTTCCTGGTTCTGTCAGGAAGTTACACTAAAACCTCTCCCTCCCTCCCTCTATTGTCCTCACCCCTCCCTCCCTCTATTGTCCTCCCTCCCTCCATCCCTCCCTCCATTTCCCTCCCTCCCTATATTTGCCTCCCTCTATTTTCCTCACCCCTCCCTCTATTGTCCTCACCCATCTCTCTCTTCCTCCCTATATTTCCCTCCCTCCCTCTATTTTCCTCACCCCTCCCTCTATTGTCCTCACCCCTCTCTCTCTTCCTCCCTCTATTTCCCTCCATTCCTCTATTGTGCTCCCCCCTCTGTCCCTCCCCCCCTCCTCCCTCTCTATCTCTGTTATGAGATGTTTATGGTGTCTGTTTCACCTTGCTGAAGGAGTAACTCATCACACGTGTCTAGTAAATACATTCTGCTCTCAGCCTGCCAAGTCTGGACCATCTTCCCTCTGCTAAGGCACCTATCACCAAACATCAATATAAACCTGAATACTGAATTATAATGACCTTGTATGGACCCAAGTTTGGTGAACAACTTTCCATTGGTCTAAGGGTTCAGACAGATACAGCTTTCCATTGGTCTAAGGGTACAGACAGATACAGCTTTCCATTGGTCTAAGGGTTCAGACAGATACAGCTTTCCATTGGTCTAAGGGTTCAGACAGATACAGCTTTCCATTGGTCTAAGGGTTCAGACAGATACAGCTTTCCATTGGTCTAAGGGTTCAGACAGATACAGCTTTCCATTGGTCTAAGGGTTCAGACAGATACAGCTTTCCATTGGTCTAAGGGTTCAGACAGATACAGCTTTCCATTGGTCTAAGGGTTCAGACAGATACAGCTTTCCATTGGTCTAAGGGTTCAGACAGATACAGCTTTCCATTGGTCTAAGGGTACAGACAGAAGCCAACATTCTTCAGGAGGATTCTGTTCCTTCGCATGCTATAACAGTAGGTAGCCTACAACCCGCTGGGTGCCCACGAGCTGCAGCTTCTCTCCCTGTTTCAACATATAGAGTCGCCGAGCCGACATTTCAACTTTGAGCCAATCAGAGAGAACAAATGAAAAAAGGAGCAACAACAAGAATGAGAAAAGAGGCTATTTTCCTGGTGGCTATACTAGTATAAATGGGAATGAGGTCAGTGCACATATGGACATTGTTCAACAATAGTAAGATAGTTGTCTTCATAACGAAACACAGGATAGACATACATGAAGGCATTTTCAGATCAGAACTGCCAATTACATCCATTCCATCCCTTGAAACAATCAGTGTGTGTAAAAGACCAGGCAGCCAGTCAATTAGACAGATAATGTATCTCATTTCTACAGTTCTAGATCACATACTCGTGTTTGTCCATGTGTGTGCATCTGTGTGTGTGTGTGTGTGTGTATCGCAAAAATAATCAAGCACAGGGAGTTAAATGCATTTAAAATAAAGAATGGGTTGACTTACCTACAGACCCCTTATATCCCTCACCCCCAGACAACGCACAGCACCCACAGACCCTCTTATAGCCCCACAGACCCCTTTATATCCCTCACCTCCACACAACGCACAGCACCCACAGACCCTCTTATATCCCTCACCCCCACAGCACCCACAGACCCCCTTATAGCCCTCACCCCCACACAACGCACAGCACCCACAGACCCTCTTATAGCCCCTTCACAGACGTTATCCACTATTGTCTGTATTATCATACCCCACACAACGCTCAGCACCCACAGACCCTCTTATGGAAGCTGGGTTTCCATTATTAGTTGAATTATAATATTGCTGTCAGAGTAATGTTCCTTGTGGAAGCTGGGTTTCCATTATTAGTTGAATTATAATATTGCTGTCAGAGTAATGTTCCTTGTGGAAGCTGGGTTTCCATTATTAGTTGAATTATAATATTGCTGTCAGAGTAATGTTCCTTGTGGAAGCTGGGTTTCCATTATTAGTTGAATTATAATATTGCTGTCAGAGTAATGTTCCTTGTGGAAGCTGGGTTTCCATTATTAGTTGAATTATAATATTGCTGTCAGAGTAATGTTTCGAGCTGGAGAAACAGGGAAAGAACTGGAAGGAATGATTACAGTAATTTCCCTCAGTTTCACTGGATGAAAAGACTCCATCTACCATGTCGGGTGAACAATAGATGATTATCAATTCATTTCACCACTTATTGCCTTTCTTTCTATCTCTGTGCAGTGAACGCAGCTTCCTTTTGAAATGCCGACAGGCTATTGAAAGCACATGAGTTCTGAATTCCAAAATGGAATGAAGATTTTAGGTTAATAAATTGATTTTATTAGATGATAATAAAACCAACAACTAGAAAGCAGCGGAAGAGAAACACACACACACACACACACACACACGCACGCACACACGACACACACACACACACACACACACACACACACACACACACACACACACACACACACACACACACCGAGCCAGGTCCAGCAGTAATTAAGAGGGGAAGTCTATTTGCTAACAACCTTCATCTCAGAGCCCCACAGTGAGATCAGGGTTCTCCCTCCCAGCGGAGCAGGGACGATGATGGGACGATAATGGGTGTGTGTGTGTGTGTGTGTGTGTGTGTGTGTGTGTGTGTGTGTGTGTGTGTGAGAGAGAAAGAAAGGGTAATGTCCATGTAAAAGGACCCATGAGCACAAACATGTGAAGTTAATAGGAGCATATCAAATTGGGTGTCAAATGAAAGCTAAGAGTAGATATTTTTGAGAAATTAAGGCGTATATGAATTTCAACCATTTTCCATCCTAAAAATGTGGACTAAGACAAAGGGAAAGGGTTCTTAGAAAACCTCTGTGTTAAAAGGTTTTAGACATACAGCAACACACTATAATGCTGATGTAAAGACCCCTGACAACCAATATCAACACCTACATTTCCTTTGGGAGAATTGTTTCTGCCTTCTGGAAGTTTAAGAAACATTGCCTTGGTGCCTTGAACATTCCGCTACCAAAATCACATATATCTTTAAGTTATTTTCTCATTTCTCTCCCTCACGAGGAGGGAGGATAATACAAGTTCACAGAAGTAACAAGTAAATGTAGACCTATCAATTGGTTATAGAGTTTTTACTGATGTCAATTTTGTTTATGAATTATTAAGTGATTGAAACTCAAAATTCCGTCACCAAATCGGAAACAGAATTTCTGAAAAATCGCTAACGGAATTTCTGTAATTTAATTCAATACAATGGGAAACCATAGTAGTCACAAACCACAGTTGTGTTTAGACAGCACAGTACAGTAGAGTAGAGTAGAGTAGAGTACAGTAGAGTAGAGTACAGTAGAGTATAGTAGAGTACAGCACAGTACAGTACAGTACAGTAGAGTAGAGTACAGTACAGTGGAGTACAGTACAGTAGAGTACAGTACAGTACACTAGAGTAGAGTACAGTAGAGTAGAGTACAGTACAGTAGAGTAGAGTACTGTAGAGTAGAGTACAGTAGAGTACAGTAGAGCAGAGTACAGTACAGTAGATTACAGTAGAGTACAGTTGAGTACAGTAGAGTAGAGTACAGTAGAGTACAGTACAGTAGAGTACAGTAGAGTACAATACAGTAGAGTAGAGTACAGTTGAGTACAGTAGAGTACACTAGAGTAGAGTACAGTAGAGTGCAGTAGAGTAGAGTACAGTACAGTAGAGTACACTAGAGTAGAGTACAGTAGAGTGCACTAGAGTAGAGTACAGTACAGTAGAGTACACTAGAGTAGAGGACAGTAAAGTATAGTCGAGTAGAGTACAGCATAGTAGAGTACAGTACAGTACAGTACAGTACAGTAGAGTACAGTAGGGTACAGTAGAGTAGAGTACAGTACAGTACAGTAGAGTAGAGTACAGTAGAGTGCAGTAGGGTACAGTAGAGTAGAGTACAGTACAGTAGAGTAGAGTACAGTAGAGTAGAGTACAGTAGAGTACAGTAGAGTAGAGTACAGTAGAGTACAGTAGAGTGCAGTAGAGTACAGGACAGTAAAAGTAGTCTTAGTGCATAGAGTTGTATGCTTTGTTAAAATTTGAAATCAAGGTTTTTTGTTTGGCAAAAATAAGATCATCAGCGCGATTCCGTTTCCGTGGAATCACCCAAAGGGAGAGAGAAGAAAACCCCAGATGAAAAAACAACAGAAAGTCCTCCCTGTTAGATTCTGAGAATAAGAGAATAGCTGGAGCTGCTGGTAAGGTGAGTGTGTGTGTGTTATTACAAACCAGGGTGTACAGGTGTGTGTGTGTGTGTGTGTGTGTGTGTGTGTGTGTGTGTGTGTGTGTGTGTTATTAGAAACCAGGGTGTCCAGGTGTGTGTGTGTGTGTGTGTGTGTGTGTGTGTGTGTGTGTTATTAGAAACCAGGGTGTCCAGGTGTGTGTGTGTGTGTGTGTGTGTGTGTGTGTGTGTGTGTGTGTGTGTGTGTGTGTGCTTCCGTGTGTTTACTAATGGTTTACTAAAAAATAGTTTCCTCTATAGTATCAACCATTTAAAGTATGGAGCAGAAAGCAAGCTGGCTAGCCTCTGTTTATGTTTTTCCATTTCCCAGCCCTCATCTCACTGCCTGTTACCTCTTTATTTCTCTCCCTCTCCTTTCTCTCTCTGCAGTGCGTTCTCTCTCTTCTCCTTCACTTTCACCAGACGTCAGAGGCAATCCATCTCCACGCCAACCTGCCCCTGGCAATAATTACTCTAAGATGGAGAAGGTAGAGCAAAGGTGTGTGTGTGTGTGTGTGTGTGTGTGTGTGTGTGTGTGTGTGTGTGTGTGTGTGTGTGTGAGTGTATGGATTGATGAGAGACTATTAAAGGGAAACTACTCTGCTGTATCTCATGGCCTTACTCAATTCCTTGGCCATCTTTGGCCAAACTCAAACCTCTACCCAGCTCTGAGTCCAGAGTCCTGGTCCTAACTCAAATCTCTACCCAGCTCTGAGTCCAGAGTCCTGGGCCTAACTCAAATCTCTACCCAGCTCTGAGTCCAGATTCCTGGGCCTAACTCAAATCTCTACCCAGCTCTGAGTCCAGAGTCCTGGGCCTTACTCAAATCTCTACCCAGCTTTGAGTCCAGAGTCCTGGGCCTAACTCAAATCTCTACCCTGCTCTGAGTCCAGAGTCCTGGACCTAACTCAAATCTCTACCCTGCTTTGAGTCCAGAGTCCTGGGCCTTACTCAAATCTCTACCCTGCTTTGAGTCCAGAGTTCTGGGCCTTACTCAAATCTCTACCCTGCTTTGAGTCCAGAGTTCTGGGCCTTACTCAAATCTCTACCCTGCTTTGAGTCAAGAGTTCTGGGCACTCCAAACGTGCCAGGCTTTTACTACTAATTGGTCCGATTAGATATATATGTTCCCATAGGCACTGAACTATGGTCAGTTCTGCATTTTCTCTAATAATGGTTAAGGCCAGAATTAGTGGGATTTAATCTGCACTTAGATCTGTGCCTAAAGGAAATGTCTACCTGGTGCTTATTGCTTTTACATCGACCTTATTACCATAACTAGGTTGATATGCATGTAACTGGCTAGACATCCCTAGTGGAGGAGATCTGGTGAGGAGGGTCTACATTTAAATCAAGTTGTACATCTAGTAAACATGTGTGTGTGTCTGTGTGTCTGTGTGTGTGTGTGTGTGTGTGTGTGTGTGTGTGTGTGTGTGTGTGTGTGTGTGTGTGTGTGTGTGTGTGTGTGTGTGTGTGTGAGTGTGAATGCTTGTCTCACGTCACCAGTGAATACTGCAGTCTGAGGATGGAATGTTTGTATTGCAACAGAAGACCCACTCCTGCCCCAGAGATATAGACTGCTGAAACAGACTGCTGAAACAGACTGTAGTTCCACACTGCTGTTACAGACTGCTGCGACAGACTGCTGTTACAGACTGCTGTTACAGACTACTTCTACATACTTCCCTTACATACTTACATTACAGATTGCTGTGACAGACTGCTGTTACAACCTGCTGCTACATACAGCTGCTACAGACTGCTGTTACAACCTGCTGCTACATACAGCTGCTACAGACTGCTGCTACAGACAGCTGCTACAGACTGCTGCTACAGACTGCTGCTACAGACAGCTGCTACAGACTGCTGCTACAGACTGCTGCTACAGACAGCTGCTACAGACAGCTGCTACAGACAGCTTCTACAGACTGCTGCTACAGACAGCTTCTACAGACAGCTGCTACAGACAGCTTCTACAGACTGCTGCTACAGACAGCTGCTACAGACTGCTGTTACAGACTACTTCTACATACTTCCCTTACATACTTACATTACAGATTGCTGTGACAGACTGCTGTTACAACCTGCTGCTACATACAGTTGCTACAGACAGCTGCTACAGACAGCTTCTACAGACAGCTGCTACAGACAGCTTCTACAGACTGCTGCTACAGACCGCTGCTACAGACTGCTGCTACAGACAGCTTCTACAGACTGCTGCTACAGACTGCTGCTACAGACTGTTGTTAGAGAGACAGACAGCTGCTACAGACTGCTGCTACAGACTGTTGCTACAGACAGCTTCTACAGACTGCTGCTACAGACAGCTGCTACAGACTGCTGTTACAGACTACTTCTACATACTTCCCTTACATACTTACATTACAGATTGCTGTGACAGACTGCTGTTACAACCTGCTGCTACATACAGCTGCTACAGACAGCTGCTACAGACAGCTTCTACAGACAGCTGCTACAGACAGCTTCTACAGACTGCTGCTACAGACCGCTGCTACAGACTGCTGCTACAGACAGCTTCTACAGACTGCTGCTACAGACTGCTGCTACAGACTGTTGTTAGAGAGACAGACAGCTGCTACAGACTGCTGCTACAGACTGTTGCTACAGACTGCTGATACAGACTGCTGATACAGATAGCTTCTACAGACTGCTGCTACAGACTGCTGCTACAGACTGTTGTTAGAGAGACAGACAGCTGCTACAGACTGCTGCTACAGACTGCTGCTACAGACTGCTGCTACAGACTGCTGCTACAGACTGTTGTTAGAGAGACAGACAGCTGCTACAGACTGCTGCTACAGACTGCTGCTACAGACTACTACAGACTGCTGATACAGACTGCTGCTACATACAGCTACTACAGACTGCTGATACAGACAGCTGCTACAGACAGCTGCTACAGACTGCTGTTAGAGAGACAGACAGCTGCTACAGACTGCTGTTAGAGAGACAGACTACTGCTCAGCACTAGCTAGTCATGTCTTTAGAATCCATTCCTGCATTCTCCTCAGATCCAGTCAATGATATTACATCAACAAAACATCTCAGAGTACAACACCGTAGAGTCAGGATGTCAAGCTCACAAAACTGTCTGGGTGATGAAGGCTTCTCTCCTGGTTCATGATCTCAAATGAATGACATTGACCTAACATGAGTAATGCTCATAGAACTACCGTCATATACACTGAACAAAAATATAAATGCAACATATAAAGTGTTGGTCCCATGTTTCATGAGTTGAAATAAAAGATCCCTGAAATCTTCCATACGCACAAAAAGCTTATTTCTATAAAATGTTATGCTCAAATAAAAAAATTATAATAATAAACTACATTGTTTCAAGTTTAGAGGAAGCGTGCAATTGGCATGCTGACTGCAGGAATGTCCACCAGAGTTGTTGCCAGAGAATTTAAGGTTAACTTCTCTACTATTAGCCGCCTCCAACGTTGTTTTTGAGAAGTTGGCAGTGTTTCAAACCGGCCTCACAACTGCAGACCATGTGTATGGCGTTGTGTGGGCGAGCGGTTTGCTGATGTCAACGTTGTGAACAGAGTGCCCCATGGTGGCAGTGGGGCTATGGTCCGGGCAGGCACAAGCTATGGACAACGAACACAATTGTATTTTATGGACGGCAATTTGAATGCACAGAGATACCGTGACGAGATCCTGAGACCCATTGTGAGGCCCATTGTTTAAAGGTATCTGTCACGCTCTGGTCGAAGTAATGTATGTTTGTCTTCATTTATTTGGTCAGGCCAGGGTGTGACATGGGTTATTGTGGTGCGTTTTTGTCATGGGGTTTTTGTGGGGTGTCTAGCATAGTCTATGGCTGCCTGAGGCGGTTCTCAATCAGAGTCAGGTGATTATCGTTGTTTCTGATTGGGAACCATATTTAGGCAGCCATATTCTTTGAGTATTGATTGTTCCTGTCTCTGTGTTTGTAGTCACCAGATAGGCTGTATAGGTTTTCACATTCCGTTTGTTGTTTTTTGTATTTGTTCGTGTTTTTCGTCTATTAAAGATGTATCGAACTAACCACGCTGCATTTTGGTCCGACTCTCTTTCAACGGAAGAAAACCGTAACAGAATCACCCACCACACCAGGACCAAGCAGCGTGGTGACAGGCAGCGACAGCAGGAGCAAAGTTTAGAGTATACGACTTGGGAGGAAATAGACAGGTGGGCGGTCGACCCAGAGAGAGTGCCGGAGCCCACCTGGGATTCACTGGAGCAGTGCGAAGCAGGTTATCGGAGAACGGACTTGGCGAAGCAAGCATGGCGGCGCGGACGGAAGACCGAGAGTCAGCCCCAAAAATGTATTGGGGGGTTGGCTCAGGGAGAGTGTGGCAGAGTCAGGGTTCAGACCTGAGCCAACTCCCCCTGTTTACCGTAAGGAGCCATGGATGGAATTGGAGCTATCGGCGAAGCTGAGGGCTGAGTCTGAGAGGGTCGAGGAATTATTGGACAGAATGGAGGAGAGTGAACAGATGGGAGATGAGGAGACACTCGAGGAGATGTTAATAGAATTAGAGGAGAGTGAAGAGAGAGAGCAGTTGATTTGGCGTAGTATGCAAGATATTCGCCCGACGGAGCGTGTCGGGGATTTGATGGCACCTGGGTCAGCGCTCCATTCTCGTCCTGAGGTGCGTGTTAGTCGGCTGGTGAAAATTGTGCCCGTCTCACGCACCAGGCCTCCTGTGCACCTCCCTAGCCTTGCACGTCCTGTGCCAGTCCTGCTCTCAGGCTCTCCAGTACGCCTTCACGGTCCGGTCCATCCTGTGCCACCTTCACACACCAGTCCTCCGGTGGCAGCTCCCCGCACCAGGCTTCCTGTGCGTGTCCTCGGTCTAGTACCACCAGTGCCAGCACCACGCACCAGGCCTTCAGTGCGTCCCGCCTGTTTAGCGCTGCCAGAGCCTTTCTCCTCTCCTGCGCTGCCGGAGCCTCCCGCCTGTTCAGCGCTGTCGGAGCCTTTCTCCTCTCCTGCGCTGCCGGAGTCTCCCGCCTGTTCAGCGCAGCCAGAGCCTTCCTCCTCTACAGCGCTGCTGGAGTCTCCCGCCTGTTTAGCGCAGCCAGAGCCTTCCTCGTCTCCTGTGCTGCCGGAGTCTCCCGCCTGTTCAGCGCTGCCAGAGCCTTCCTCCTCTACAGCGCTGCTGGAGTCTCCTGCCTGTTTAGCGCAGCCAGAGCTGCCAACCTGCATGGAGCAGCCTGAGCTGTCAGTCTGCATGGAGCAGCCTGAGCTGCCAGTCTGCATGGAGCAGCCAGAGATGCCAGTCTGCATGGAGCAGCCAGAGCTGCCAGCCTGCATGGAGCAGCCAGAGCTGCCAGTTTGCATGGAGCAGCCAGAGCTGCCAGTCTGCATAGAGCTGCCAGTCTGCATAGAGCAGCCAGAGCTGCCAGTCTGCATAGAGCAGCCAGAGCTGCCAGTCTGCATGGAGCAGCCAGAGCTGGCAGTCTGCATGGAGCAGCCAGAGCTGCCAGTCTGCATGGAGCAGCCAGAGCTGCCAGTCTGCATGGAGCTGCCAGAGCAGCTAGAGCCGCCAGTCAGCCAGGATCCACCAGTCGGCCAGGATCCGCCAGTCAGCCATGATCTTCCAGATCCGCCAGTCAGCCAGGATCCGCCAGTCAGCCATGATCTTCCAGATCTGCCAGTCAGCCAGACTCTTCCAGATCTGCCAGTCAGCCAGACTCTTCCAGATCTGCCAGTCAACCAGACTCTTCCAGATCCGCCAGTCAACCAGACACTTCCAGATCCGCCACTCAACCAGACACTTCCAGATCCGCCAGTCAACCAGACTCTTCCAGATCCGCCAGTCAACCAGACTCTTCCAGATCCGCCAGCCAGCCAGGATCTGCCGGAGCCAACTACCTGCCTGAGCTTCCTCTCAGTGCTGAGCTTCCTCTCAGTGCTGGGCTTCCTCTCAGTGCTGGGCTTCCTCTCAGTGCTGAGCTTCTCCTCAGTGCCGAGCTTCCCCTCAGTCCCGAGCTTCCCCTCAGTCCCGAGCTTCCACACAGTCCCGAGCTACCCCTCAGTCCCAAGCTGCCTCAGTCCCGAGCTGCCCCTCAGTCCAGTGGGGTTCTGGGTGAGGACTACTAGGCCACGGTCGGCGGCGAGGGTGGACTATCCTAGGACGCGAGGGGAAGGAACTAAGACATTGATGGAGTGGGGTCCACGTCCCGAGCCGGAGCCGCCACCATGGACAGACGCCCACCCGGACCCTCCCTATTGTTTTGATGTGCGTCCGGGAGTCCGCACCTTAGGGGGTGGGGGTCCTGTCACGCTCTGGTCGAAGTAATGTATGTTTGTCTTCATTTATTTGGTCAAGCCAGGGTGTGACATGGGTTATTGTGGTGCGTTTTTGTCATGGGGTTTTTGTAGGGTGTCTACCATAGTCTATGGCTGCCTGAGGCGGTTCTCAATCAGAGTCAGGTGATTATCGTTGTCTCTGATTGGGAACCATATTTAGGCAGCCATATTCTTTGAGTATTTCGTGGGTGATTGTTCCTGTCTCTGTGTTTGTAGTCACCAGATAGGCTGTATAGGTTTTCACATTCCGTTTGTTGTTTTTTGTATTTGTTCGTGTTTTTTCGTCTATTAAAGATGTATCGAACTAACCACGCTGCATTTTGGTCCGACTCTCTTTCAATGGAAGAAAACCGTAACAGTATCTGTGACCAATCGATGCATGCCTGTATTCCCAGTCATGTCAAATCCATAGATTAGGGCCTAATGAATTTATTTCAATTGACTGATTTCCTTATATGAATTGTAACTCGGAAAATTCTTTGAAATTCTTGCATGGTGACTTCATATTTTTTGTTCAGTGTAGATTAGTAATGTCTGTTCACATGCATATTATTGATGTGTACAGTCATATTTCATTAAACATCTCCCAAAGGATCGCCTAACCACAAGGTGCTCTGTCCATCAAGTCTCCTCTTCCTCCTGCGTAGTTGGCAGAAACACTCCTTACATGCCCGTACTGTACAACACACTCTCCACACAAACCATCTAAAACCATCTATAAAGCAAATGACTTTTCCTCGCGTCTCATCGTCTCTCAGACACATGATTGAGCCGTGATCAATGCTGAAAGTAAAGATAGTTAAGTAGAGATTGGACATGTCTACCATCTCCCCGGAGTAGCACTGAGCTGCATTACTTCTGCATTGTAAAAGCGTGCTTTTAAATCCACAGCCGCTCTGATAACGTGCCCTGAGCACTTTCACGACATGTACTATGTACGAGAACCGTACATCTTTCCTGTACAGAACGTTCTGTTCATGACATGAATGACGCATGTGTCATCTATCGTAACTACCATCAACACTCCAGCTGTCAGCCAGTTATAGTGCCCAGCATCATAAGGAGACTGTAGTGTTGGAACCATCTGGATGTATTGTAGCTGCACCGACTGTACAATACAATACAATGAAACTTTATTGTTCATACCGTATGTTACAGGGAACAACGGATATGTGTCTGCTTCATTCTCAACCATCCCCCAGACAGCACACACTACACAGACAGTTGAGTTGAGCACAGTGTCAAGCAGCAGTGCAGCACCCCTGAATGGAAATCATTTTGGAGGGCGTGTCTAAGTCCCAATACAATCCCACGTCAAAGGTACCCGCACTGCCCCAGCATGTTACTACTATATATCTACATACCTGACAGTACCTGACCCAGGTCTGACTGACAGTGCCCCAATCTGCCCAATGATAAACATCTTATTACAATCCCCTGCATGTTACTACTATATATCTACATATATATATACAGTATCTGACCCAGGTCTGACTGACAGTGCCCCAATCTGCCCAATGATAAACATCTTATTACAATCCCCTGCATGTTGTCTGCTTGGAAAACTGGAATGTCAGCTGGTTCCGAATGCCAATGAAATCGTTTTGGAAAGTCATTTCCCTCATCCGTCTGTGTGTATGTGGATCACATCCAGGCCATAAAACATCCGTCATCGGAATACTGCTTCTGATGAGAGGTTTAGGACCGCCATTCCGTGTGGGAATGGGGGAACATTCCGGACGTGTCCAGATTCCCTAAGAGAATGTAGATGAATAACTGACAGTAGGTGCAGATTTATGGTTATGAAAAACTTTTTACCGTTTTGAATGTGTAATGCCTCTCAGAAAGCCATGAGGATGGAATTCACTAGATCCATAGAAAGTTTTTTGTTATTTAATTTATTTTTTTATTTAACCTTGATTTAATTTAATTTAATGTTTTTTTTTGCAGTGTCCACCTACAGCTCTGTAATGAGGTTATGCTAACCAGCTGTACGGAAGATACAGTATGAAAATCTACAGACATTACGGTCATAACTAAGGATACTAAAGCTACCAAGAAACTGAAGCTCTATGGCACACCTGTGTCTGCTAATTAGCTGCTCACCAGGCCCTTGATTCGCTAAATCAGCTTTTAGAATTAAGTTGGAGCAAAGGGCTATACACCCAGTAGCTCTCTAGGAGGAGCGTTAGCCACCCTTGACCTACACATGTTATTTGATTGGATCTGATTATAACTGATTAACTGAACAGTATTAACGACATGCTTCAAGGTGACACCTCACCCTATTCAGTGGCAATTAAAGAAGGACAGATAGCTATATTTATGTCCTGTTTGTGTCACGTTCAATAGCTTCCCTGCTCCAGGGGTTTTCTTCAATAAGGTTCCTAATTAGCATCACCGCGTCTCATAGATGATATGTTAGAGATAAAACAGACTCCTTTCTAGAGACGGATCGGAAAGAGGTCTTTGACTTCTAAGAGAAAACAAACCTGCAGTCCACTTTATCTATCGGTACAATAGAAAATAAATAGATCGAGATTATACTAGATAGACTTTCGAGACTGACAATTATAACCCTATCTAAATAAGCTATGCCCTGATTGAGTTAGCCGGGAAAATAACTGGGTCGTTACCACAGGGTGTAATCCATGTTCTGTTTTTTTCCACCACCAGAGATAAATCAGTTGAATTTTAAAAAGGAGAAAGATAGGCAACCGTGATGTTATTGGAACCTCCGGGGTGAGTTGTATTAAGGAGAGGGGTGTAACTTCCAGAGGTATATTGACACTTTGAAGTTTGTTTTCTGCCCTTTAATATCAAATAAAACAAGTGTCCTAAGGTTGTTATTACCAGAGAAATACACATAATATTGTCATGACAAGAAGAGATTAATGTTGATGGAGCAGGCTATATTCGTATTTCAGGCGTAATATTGTTTACATTAGAATTGCGTTACATGCTATAATTCAAAGGTAATTAAACGTTAAACAGGCAGATGACATTTCAATTCAGCAATATATTGGTTGCAGAACGTGTTTATCCAAGGTGTGTGGGCAGTGAGATAACTCAATGTCTTGTAGCACCAAGAATCCATTCCATTTCAAATCATTTTCAATTCTTATTTATTTTCTTCTCCTTCACTTGACTATATACACCAAGATTGATGGACTCGTGACTTCCAGAGGCTGCAGGCTATTTTAACAAGCAGTGAGACTCAGAAAGGCAATTATATATGAACAAAAATTGGAAGAGTTTCTTTACGAGTTGGAACAATATGTTTATTTGCAGTTTTAAGTAGTGATGCAGGTTCTTTTCCATTATTTATTCAAGCAGCAGGATCTCAATGCTTGACAGATGATAAGTGTGTGTGTGTGTGTGTGTGCGTGTGTGTGTGTGTGTGTGTGTGTGTGTGTATTTATCTGTGCGCGTGTACTGCATGTGCGTGTGTGTATGTTTAAATAAAACTTGTGATGATTCTACTCAAGGACAAACCTAGTCTGATTGAGATAAGCCTTCCAAACAGTCGTTCACTATTCTGTATACCCGCTGAAGGTCAAGCGAATGCCAGAAGATTATCCACAGCTGTCATTACAGGAAATATAGAAACAAGATAGAGTTGAAGTCAGAAGTTTACATACACTTAGGTTGGAGTCATTAAAACTTGTTTTTCAACCACTCAATACATTTCTTGATAACAAACTATAGTTTTGGCAAGGACATCTACTTTGTGCATGACACAAGTAATTTTTCCAACAATTGTTTACAGACAGATTATTTCACTTATAATTCACTGTATCACAATTCCAGTGGGTCAGACGTTTACATACACTAAATTGACTGTGCCTTTAAATAGCTTGGATGCAATTTCCAAATGCCTGAAGGTAGCACGCTCATCTGTACAAACAATAGTACGCATAAATAGTACGTATAAACACCTTTTGACCACACAGCCGTCATGCCGCTCAGGAAGGGAGACGCGTTTTGTCTCCTAGAGATGCATGTACCTTGGTGCGAAAAGTGCAAATCAATCCCAGAACAACAGCAAAGGACCTTGTGAAGATGCTGGAAGAAACAGGTACAAAAGTATCTTTATCCACAGACAAACAAGTCCTATATTGACAAGGAATAACCAAGGAAGAAGCCACTGCTCCAAAACCGCCATAAAAGCACCAGACTACGGTTTGCAATTGCACATGGGGAGAAAGATCGTACTTTTTGGAGAAATGTCCTCTGGTCTAATGAAACAAAAATAGAACTGTTTGGCCTACTGACCATTGTTATGTTTGGAGGAAAAATGGGGAGGCTTGCAAGCACCAAGAACACCATCCCAACCTTGAAGCAGGGGGATGGCAACATCATGTTGTGACGGTGCTTTGCTGCAGGAGGGATTGGTGCCCTTCACAAAATAGATGGCATCATGAGGTAGAAAAATTATGTGGATATATTGAAGAAACATCTCAAGACATCAGTCAGGAAGTTAAAGCTTGGTCGCAAATGGGTCTTCCAAATGGACAATGACCCCAAGCACACTTCCAAAGTTGTGGCAAACTGGCTTAAGGACAACAAATTCAAGGTATTGGAGTGGCCATCACAAAGCCCTGACCTCAATCCTATAGAACATTTTTGGGCAGAACTGAAAAAGCGTGTGAGAATCAAGCTGACTCAGTGACCACAGCTCTATGGGGAGGAATGGGCCAAAAGTCACCCAACTTATAGTTGGAAGCTTGTGGAAGGCTACCTGAAATGTTTGACCCATGTTAAACAATTTAAAGGCAATACTTCAAATACTAATTGAGTGTATGTAAACTTCTGACCCACTGGGAATGTGATGAAAGAAATAAAAGCTGAAATAAATCATTCTCTCTACTATTATTCTGACATTTCACATTCTTAAAATAAAGTGGTGGTCCTAACTGACCTAACTGATTTTACTTGGATTAAATGTCAGGAATTCTGAAAAACTGAGTTTAAATGTAGTTGGCTAAGGTGTATGTAAACTTCCGACTTCAACTGTACATGACTCCATATGTGTTATTTCCTACTTTTGATGGATCAAATTATATTGAACATGTGCGCACGGACACATACACAAAAAACAAATATAGAGGCAAAATGGATATCGGTTTTGAGACATGTAGTCTGTACATATTTTTTAAATATTTTTCATATAAATTTACTTTAATCTAAAGAGAAGACAGGTTAAATGTAAAAAAAATGTTTAATGTTCTCTTACTTAGAAAATAGTCCAGATTATATAGGCCTAGACCTAGACGACATCCAAAACAACTGACAAAACACTCAATTCATACATTTTCACTCATTTAAATTGTAAACACAACGACACAACACAATTTTTCCAATACGGAAGGTAACCTCATTAAATTATTCAATACTATTGCTGTGTATTTTGGATGGAATTAATTAGGCATTAGAACGTAGTACCTAGTTGCACAACTTCCGCCGAAGTCGGTCCCTCTCCTTGTTCGGGCGGCGTTCGGCGGTCGACGTGGATCCCATTTGTTTTGTCTTTGTTTCACCTGGTTTCAATCCCTCAATGACTTGTTCATTATTTAATCCCCTGTTCCCTCATGGTTTTTGTGAGTGATTGTTTGCATGTATACGGTCCGTTATTGTGGGCTAGTTTATTGGGTTGTATATATTTGATTTCTTGAGTAAAAAGTATGTTCATTACTCATATCTGCTGTCCTGCGCCTGACTCCTCCACACCAGCTACACACAGGCCGATTACACCTCGAGGCTTACAAAACAGAGCATAGGAAACCCCTAGGGGGAGCCTGGCTGGCTACTTTCTCTATTTGGCTGGCTACTCCATGTGCCTCTGGAATTCACTGCACACACACACACACAGCGGGAGGCAATAGGGTATATTGTATGTGTTTTAGTCAACAAACATACTCACTAGCCTATGAGAGGAGAGAGACACCGTGGAAATGGGAATTTATACATCAATATTTTCCATGCACAGTGAAAAATAATTTCTACAAAATTACTCAGGCATTTTTCTCATCAGCCTGAGAGGCCAGCCATATCAGGGGAATTTCACACAAGTGTATTTATTTACCGATGCGCTGGCGAATATCTGTGTGTGTGTCAATGTTTGTTCACGCTGTGTGTGTTCATGCATACATGTGTGGGTGTGTGTGCCTGATAAAACGAAGTCTTGTTTATTTTGCTGCATATATAATGTGAGAATGAAAAGAGAACGTAGGATGGAAAAGTGAGTATAAATTGTTTATGGACTGGCTTCTTTCAACATCCTCCAGTGGAAACACACACTGTAAGCCCAGTGAGAAGCTAAACATGGAATAATGTTTCCATGGTTTGACAAACAGCATTTGTGTTGTTGTATACAGATACAGCAATACTGGACTCCAAGACTGGACAGAGAATTGGTTGTCAGTTGGCTAATGGATTGTCTATTTACAGTCAACACACACGTGTGAACGCACACACACACACACACACACACACACACACACACACACACACACACACACACACTGTTTTACACAACTCTGACAGCGAAGTGTCAACTATTTTCTGCTGGCTGCCTTGAGGGAACAGACTAGCATCTCCCTCTGACAGGCCTCTGACAGGAGAGAGATAGAAAGAGAGAGCGAGATAGAGAGGAGGGTGGGGGGGACAGAGGGGATAGAGAGAGAAGAGAGAGAGAAGGAGGGAGAGAGAAAGAAAGAGAGAGGGGATAGATAGAAGAGAGCGAGAGAGAGAAGGAATAGAGGGGGAGTGAAAGAGAGAGAGAAGGAGGGGATGGAGTGAGTGAGAGAGAGAGAGAGAGAGAATGGGGAAGAAAGAGAGAAAGACTCAGATAGGAGGGATATGAGCGCTAGGGGGAAAGAGGAGAGGGAGCGAGGGAAGACGGAGAAGGAGAACGAACTAAGGGATACAAATATGAAAGTTACTAAGTTACTTTCCTCTCCTTTATTCCCTTCCCCCTTATCCCCCTCTTTTCTCTGTGACTCCAACAGTCTCTGAGACTAAATGAAAAGGGCTGTCATGATTCAATCCCCCCTGCTGTTCACAGACAGAGAGAGGGAGGAGGAGAGAGGGAGAAAGAGAGAGAGAGGGAGACAGAGGGAGGAGGGAGGAGAGAGGGAGAAAGAGAGAGAGAGGGAGACAGAGAGAGGGAGGAGGAGAGAGGGAGAAAGAGAGAGAGAGGGAGACAGAGGGAGGAGTAGAGAGGGAGAAAGAGAGAGGGAGGGAGACAGAGAGAGAGAGGGAGACAGAGAGAGGGAGGAGGAGAGAGGGAGACAGAGGGAGGAGGAGAGAGGGAGAAAGAGAGAGAGAGGGAGACAGAGGGAGGAGGAGAGAGGGAGAAAGAGAGAGAGAGGGAGACAGAGAGAGGGAGGAGGAGAGAGGGAGAAAGAGAGAGAGAGGGAGACAGAGAGAGGGAGGAGGAGAGAGGGAGAAAGAGAGAGAGAGGAGAGGGGAGAAAGACAGAGGGAGGAGAGGGAGGAGAGGGAGAAAGAGAGAGAGGGAGACAGAGGGGGAGGAGAGAGAGAGGGAGAAAGAGAGAGAGAAAGGGAGACAGAGGGAGGAGGAGAGAGGGAGAAAGAGAGAGAGGGAGACAGAGGAGGGAGGAGGAGGAGAGAAAGAGAGAGAGAGGGAGACAGAGAGAGAGGGAGGAGGAGAGAGGGAGAACAGAGAGAGAGAGGGAGACAGAGGGAGGAGAGAGGGAGAAAGAGGAGAGAGAGGGAGACAGAGGGGAGAGGAGGAGAGAGGAGAGAGGGAGGAGAGAAGAGAGAGAGAGGGTAGACAGAGAGGGAGGAGGAGGGGAGAAAGAGAGAGAGAGGAGACAGAGAGGGAGGAGGAGAGGGAGGGAGAAAGAGAGAGAGAGGGAGACAGAGGGAGGAGGAGAGAGGGAGAAAGAGAGAGAGGGAGACAGAGAGAGGGAGGAGTAGAGAGGGAGAAAGAGAGAGAGGGGAGAAGGGAGGAGGAGAGAGAGGGAGTCAGAGGGAGGAGGAGAGAGGGAGAAAGAGGGAAGACAGAGAAGGAGAGAGGGAGAAAGAGAGAGGAGACAGAGAGAGGGAGGAGTAGGAAAAGAGAGGAGACCAGAGAGAGGAAGAAAGAGAAAGAGAGGGGAGGAAAGGAAGAGAGAGGGAGATGGAGAGAGGGAGGAAGAAGAATAGAGGGAGCAAGAGGGGATGGAGAAATACTGGAGTAGAACATTTGTTCTTTTCACTTGACAGATAGGTTGAGTGGAGGGATAATGTAGTGGGGGAACAGTTGAGGTCTGATGGATAAGTGACACTCTGACAGACATGGACTCATGTTAGTAACACTCTGATAGACCTGGACTCATGTTATTAACACTCTGACAGACCTAGACTCATGTTATTAACACTCTGACAGACCTGGACTCATGTTATTAACACTCTGATAGACCTGGACTCATGTTATTAACACTCTGACAGACCTATACTCATGTTATTAACACTCTGACAGACCTGGACTCATGTTATTAACACTCTGACAGACCTGGACTCATGTTATTAACACTCTGACAGACCTAGACTCATGTTATTAACACTCTGACAGACATGGACTCATGTTAGTAACACTCTGACAGACATGGACTCATGTTATTAACACTCTGACAGTCCTAGACTCATGTTATTAACACTCGGACAGACATGGACTCATGTTATTAACACTCTGACAGACATGGACTCATGTTATTAACACTCTGACAGACCTGGACTCATGTTATTAACACTCTGACAGACCTGGACTCATGTTATTAACACTCTGACAGACCTAGACTCATGTTATTAACACTCTGACAGACCAAGACTCATGTTATTAACACTCTGACAGACCTGGACTCATGTTAGTAACACTCTGACAGACCTAGACTCATGTTATTAACACTCTGACAGACCTAGACTCATGTTATTAACACTCTGACAGTCCTAGACTCATGTTATTAACACTCTGACAGACCTAGACTCATGTTATTAACACTCTGACAGACCTAGACTCATGTTATTAACACTCTGACAGACCTAGACTCATGTTATTAACACTCTGACAGACCTAGACTCATGTTAGTAACACTCTGACAGACCTAGACTCATGTTATTAACACTCTGACAGACCTAGACTCATGTTATACAAGATGGCACCGATAGACATGGCCGACCTGTTCATGGATCCTATGCAACTTTGCAGTATTTTTTTGTTTTGTTTGTTATTGCACTACTCATGGTGTGATTGTGGTAACATACAGAAACTGAAATCCGTTTGTTAACCCAACCTAGAATACCTCACAATCAAATGCCGACCACATTACCTCCCGAGATAATAATCTTCGGTCATCGTCACAGCCGTGTATATTCCCCCTCAAGCCGGTACCACAACAGCTATCAAGGAACTACACTGGACTGTGCAAACTGGAAACCGTTCAGCATGTGACCCGTTTCAGATAACTAGGTGTATGTCGCGTTTCACAACTTCACATGAGAGCCGTTTGAACGGAAACAATTTTTTGGAAGAAATGCCTTCTCGAACGTGTGAACTTTTATGTGCCTTAATATCAAACTTTTAAGCCATCTGTAAAAACAAATTAAATCGTTAAATTAGGAGCTTAGTTGGTTCAGCCACAGAAAAAGTCAGCAACCTTCCCCTTAGCCATGATTGGCTGAGATAATGAGTGAGATGGAACCGCCAAGAGATGAGTTTGGATTGGTCTGCCATATAGCACGCTTCTGTCTATTTGAGATGGTCAGTATGTCTAGGTAATCCTGTCTAATGTGGCTTCCTTAAAAATGTATAGTGTAGTAAAACTACATAAGTGTTACTATCCAGTTTCTGGAGGACCGAGTTTTGAAATCAGTGGAATTCGAGTATGATAGCTAAGGTTTTGAAGAAAACACCTGTCTCCAGATTACATATTCAAACTAAGGGCAACCATGGCATCTGACAGGAGACATGTCCAGCCATGTTGTATACAGGTAAGATAGTCTAGCTAGCTACATTTTCAGATATTACACGTTTCTAATTATGACAGAAAGTGGTGTATGATCTTATTATCCATATCTCAGAGCCATTTGCTTGACTAGTTATAGCCTAATGTTAGCTAGCTAACATTGAACCTGGTTGTTTAGCTACCTGCAGACTCATACAGGGTAGTAACGTTATGAGTTGGGATTGTGGTTAATTGTTTACCTAGCTAGCTAGCTAGCTACATGTCTCAGGAAAATACTCTTGTCTCTGTGCCAGATCGCAGAATAACTGAATTTACGAAAGCTCAACACCTGTTGAATACGGTCGGTGTTAGTAAATGTTTGCAAAAAAGCATAATTAAATTGTTGCCAGCAGCAAAGTTACAGTCACCAACGCTTCTGGATAACATGAAAACAGCCTAACCAGCTCTGCTAAGGCGAGTAAAATGTTCAGGGTGGGGTGTTATCTCATTTGTGTCTGGAAGTAGCTAGGCAAGCTAGCCAATGTTAGCCAGTTAGCTTGGGTACTTGACTGCCGTTGTGAGGTCAGAACATTCGCATCAACCCTACTCCTCGGCCAGAGCGTCCAGCGTTACGCTCTGAACTCTCCCAGAGTAAAATGCTCTGAATTCACAAACGGACAACTGACAGCACAGTTGCAGTCACCAACGCTCTGGATAACATAACAGCCTAACCAGCTCTACTAGGGCGAGTAATGTTCAGTTAGCTGTTCTCTAATTTGTGTCTGGAAGTAGCTAGCAAATTAGCTTGGGTACTTGACTGCTGTTGTTAGTACAGAACACTCAGATCAACCTTTAAGAGATGGGTGGGGTTATGGCTTAAGAGGGTGTGAATGATGTTGAATGGGTGTAGACAAAGAAGGGCTCTCCAGAAGTAGAACCAAAACATTGAGAGGCCATTTCCTCAAGTGAGTTTACAAGTTTATCAACTTTAAAAGCAACATGACTTTCCCATTGTTCCTCAACTGTAGTGCATGATACACAGTGTTGTAGCTCTGAATCTCTACTTCTACCCAATGTAAAAAAACACAATTTCAAATGTTGCTACATAGACCAATTTGAGCCGGTCGGTCACATATCTTGAGGCCGCATTTATTGTAGCTGGGGACTTTAATAAAGGAAATCTGAGGAAACGCTACTTAAGTTTTATCAGCACATTGTCTGATGCATTCGCACATCAAAAACTCTCCCTCACCCTCCCTTCGGCAAATCAGATCATACCTCCATCCTGCTCCTCCTTTTCTATAGGCAGAAACTCAAACAGGAAGTACCGTGGTAAGGATTGTTCAACGCTGGTCTGACCAATCGTAATCCATGCTTGGATTGTTTTGATCACGTGACTGGGATATGTTCCGGGTTGCCTCTGAGAATAACATGGAAGTATACATTGACACGGTGTCTGAGCTCATCAGGAAATGTATAGGAGATGTTGTTCCCACTGTGACGCACAAAACTGAAATTTATGGACATATTCAATCTCTCCCTATCCCAGTCTGCTGTCCCCACTTGCTTCAAGTTGTACACCATTATTCCTGTGCCCAAGAAAGTGAAGGTAACTGAACTAAATGAATATCGCCCCGTAGCACTCACTACTGTCATCATGAAGTGCTTTGACAGGCGAATTAAGGATTATATCACCACCACCTTACCCGACACCATAGACGCACTGCAATTTGCATACCGCCCCATTAGATTCACGGATGACGCAATCGCCATCGCACTGCACACTGCCCTACCCCATCTGGACAAGAGGAATACCTATGTAAGAATGCTGTTCATTGCACACCCAATTGCATCTGTGGTAACCAATCAGGAGATGTCGCAGTCATTCCGCCTGTTCAAAGGCTGCCGACAGGGGTGCCCTATTTCGCCTGCTCTCTTCGCTATTGCCATGGAACCCCTTGGTACTCTCATTCGTACCGACATAGTTCCCATTCAAATAAAAGACACACAGCACAAAATGTCCATCTATGCAGTCAATGTTCTTTTGTTTTTATCCTAAAACTTCTATTCCCCCTTAACTTAACTTGATAAATACATTTGTCTCCTTCTCTGGCTACAAATAAAGGTGAAATAAAATAAAGGTGAAATAAAAACAAGATAAACCGTCAGAAAGGCGAATTGATGCCGATATCACGGCCTGTGGATATGCAATTTCTGTAGTCTTCCCCATTTAGAACAGTGATGGACAAGTTCACAAGCTTTGGCATCGTAGTGACAAGAAAACTTGATCAGCTATTTATAACGAATTGGGACATGAGAATGGATCAGCTTAGACAAAATATAGATTTTTTTGGAAAACTCTAGCTATCTCCTTGGTTGGTCGTATAAACGCTATTAAAATGGTTGTCCTACCCAGGTTTCTTTACCTCTTCCAATGTCTACCCAATTTCATACCACAAAGCTATTTTAAGAAACTGGATTCAATAGTCATTTCATTCTTATGGGACAACAAAGCAGACAGAATTTAAAATAAGCATTTATGCAAGTACAAGATAGAGGGGGGGGGGTGGCCTTCCTCACTTTAAACTGTATTATAGGGCTGCTAATCTGAACATTGTGTCTTTCTGGAGGGAATGTTTACCTGGGATGCAACAGAATGATATGCCTTCATGGCTTTTGATTGAGCAGGCCTCCTATCAACATTTCTCACTCCCTACACTTGCCCAGCATATGTGGAAAAAGCCACTTATGACTCTAATCCAGTCATTTGTCACACTCTTAGGATCTGGAAACAGATGAGGTATTTACTTAACATTTTCACAGTATACATCGACAACCCAATTTGCCTGAATCATGCTTTCTACCCTGCATTTGGATGATATGCTGTTTTCACAATGGAGAAAGAAGGGGCTCACAACAATCAATCATTTATACATTGATGGTCATTTACAGTAGCTTCATTTCAACAATTACAGGGTAAGTTTATTACAGGTTTAACATGCCAACAACACATTTTACCTCCAAATCAGGAATTTCTCAAGGACACATATCCCACAGTATGGCATTAAGCCAAATAGTCCTATATTAGATAGCTTGCTCCTTGTCAAACCCCATTCAAAAGGGTCGGTCTCTAGACTGTATGACGTGCTACAGGCCCACATAGAGGTATCCACAGACACCATTAAAAGGGCTTGGGTACAAGAACTCTCAGATGAGGACTGGGTAGAAGCTCTCAGGTATATAAACCACAGTTCAGTGAATGCCAGACACAACCTTGTACAGTTTAAGGTGATACACAGGTTACATTACTCAAAAATGAAACTGCATAAAATATTCCCGGACACCTCACCACTGTGTGGGAGGTGCAAGCAGGATGAGGGGATTTTGACCCACTTCTTTTTGACCATGTCCTAAGTTACATGTTTACTGGGCTCTCCTCTTTGATGACTTATCTAAAGCCTTTGATAGAGTTCTAGCCCCAGACCCATTGATTGCTCTGTTTGGTACAGTTGATGGGAATAACCAGGAAGGGAAGGCTGTCTCTCTTTGTAGTCTATTAGCCAAAAGGCTCATATTACAATTGTGAAAATTGGAGACTGTACCTACCATTGAAATGTGGTTACGAGATGTAGGGAATGTAATACATATGGAAAAGATTCGATATAATACCTCCAATAGAAGTCCAATGTTTTACAAAATATGGCAGCCGATACTGGATAAATGGTCTAGTCCCGCTTCATAACTGGGTTGACGATCTGCTGCTACTCTGTGCTGTACTCCACTCAATATTTATTTTTGGCTTAACTACACTGCATGTAATGACTATATGCTGTCTCACCTAATAAGACTTCTCTCTTTATTATTTTTGTGTGTGAGTTAAGTGTTGTTTAGTCCTCTAAATGTGCCATCCCATGCAACAGTACAATGAATGTCAATGTTTGTATCTCTGTCTTTCATTATTTATTTTTATTGGAAAATAATCAACAAATTATTTAAAAAATGAAATGCTGTTCATTGACTAGAGCTCAGCTTTCAACACCATAGTGCCCTCCAAGCTCATCATTAAGCTCAGGGCCCTGGGTTTGAACCCAGAGGTGGTTGCCCACTTTACCGAGGTGGTAAAGGTAAGGCAACAGCACCTTGTGCTCCCTGTTCACCCATGGCTGCATGGCCACGCACATCTCCAACTTGATCATCAAGTTTGCAGACGACATAACAGCGGGTATGTCTGATGACCAACAATGACGAGACAGCCTTTACATTTATTTCACCTTTATTTCACCAGGTAGGCCAGTTGAGAACACCTTTATTTCACCAGGTAGGCCAGTTGAGAACACCTTTATTTCACCAGGTAGGCCAGTTGAGAACACCTTTATTTCACCAGGTAGGCCAGTTTAGAACACCTTTATTTCACCAGGTAGGCCAGTTTAGAACACCTTTATTTCACCAGGTAGGCCAGTTGAGAACAAGTTCTCATTTACAACTGAGACCTGGTCAAGATAAAGCAAAGTGGTGCGACAAAACAACAACACAGAGTTACACATGGGATAAACAAACGTACAGTCAATAACACAATAGAAAAATCGAATTACAGTGTGTGCAAATGTAGAAGAGTAGGGAGGCCCGGCAATAGGCCATGGAGGCGAAATAATTACAATTAATACTGCATTAATACTGGAGTGAGAGATGTTTAGATGATGATGTGCAAGTAGAGATACTGGGGTGCAAAAGAGCAAGAGGGTAAGTAACAATATGGGGATGAGGTAGTTGGGTGTGCTATTTACAGATTGGCTGTGTACAGATACAGTGATCGGTAAACTGCTCTGACAGCTGATGCTTAAAGTTAGAGAAGGAGATATAAGTCTCCAGTTTCAGTGATTTTTGCAATTTGTTCCAGTTATTGGCAGCAGAGAATTGGAAGGAAAGGAGGATGAATTTCACTTCAGTGATAAATTCATGCATTTCTTTGAGGAAAAGATCATGATCAATAGAAAGCAAATTACGGACTCCTCTTTAAATCTGCTTACTCCTCCAAAGCTCAGTTGTCCTGAGTCTGCACAACTCTGCCAGGACCTAGGATCAAGAGAGACACTGAAGTTTTTTAGTAATATTTCTCTTGACACATTGATGAAAATAATCAATGCCTCTAAACCTTCAAGCTGCATACTGGACCCTATTCCAACTAAACTACTGAAAGAGCTGCTTCCTGTGCTTGGCCCTCCTATGTTGAACATAATAAACAGCTCTCTATCCACCGGATGTGTACCAAACTCACTAAAAGTGTCAGTAATAAAGCCTCTCTTGAAAAAGCCAAACCTTGACCCAGAAAATATAAAAAACTATCAGCCTATATTGAATCTCTCATTCCTCACAAATAAAAAAAATAAAAAGCTGTTGTGCAGCAACTCACTGTCTTCCTGAAGACAAACAATGTATACGAAACGCTTTAGTCTGTTTTAGACCCCATCATAGCACTCAGACTGCACTTGTGAAGGTGGTAAATGACCTTTTAATGGCGTCAGACCGAGGCTCTGCATCTGTCCTCGTGCTCCTAGACCTTAGTGCTGCTTTTGATACCATCGATCACCACATTCTTTTGGAGAGATTGGAAACCCAAATTGGTCTCCACAGACAAGTTCTGGCTGGTTTAGATCTTCTGTTGAATCTGACAATTAATCTTGATGGTTGTACAGTCATCTCAAATAAAATTGTGAAGGACCTCTGTGTTACTCTGGACCCTGATCTCTCTTTTAACAAACATATCAAGACTGTTTCAAGGATAGCTTTTTTTCTCCTGTCTTATCCGGTGTCCTGTGTGAATTTAAGTATGCTTTCTCTAATTCTCTCTCCGTTTTTCTCTTTCTTTCTCTCTTTCTCTCTTTCTTTCTCTCTCTCGGAGGACCTGAGCCCTAGGACCATAACTCAGGACTACCTGGCCTGATAACTCCTTGCTGTCCCGAGTCCAACTGGCCATGCTGCTGCTCCAGTTTAAACTGTTTTGCCTGCGGCTGTGGAACCCTGACCTGTTCACCGGACGTGCTACCTGTCCCAGACCTGCTATTTTCAACTCTCTAGAGACAGCAGGAGCAGTAGAGATACTCTTAATGATCGGCTATGAAAAGCCACCTGACATTTACTCCTGAGGTGCTGACCTGTTGCACCCTCTACAACCA
Organism: Oncorhynchus nerka; assembly: GCF_034236695.1. Classification (NCBI taxonomy): domain Eukaryota; kingdom Metazoa; phylum Chordata; class Actinopteri; order Salmoniformes; family Salmonidae; genus Oncorhynchus; species Oncorhynchus nerka. The sequence continues at coordinate 16,686,219 of NC_088401.1, read as the reverse complement.
CTGTGATTATTATTATTTGACACTGCTGGTCATCTATGAACATTTAAACATCTTGGCCATGTGCTGTTATAATCTCCACCCGGCACAGCCAGAAGAGGACTGCCCACCCCTCATAGCCTGGTTCCTCTCTAAGTTTCCTCCAAGGTTCTGGCCTCTCTAGGGAGGTTTTCCTAGCCACCATGCTTCTACACCTGCATTGCTTGCTGTTTGTTTTTGGGGTTTTTGTGACATCAGCTGATGTAAGAAGGGTTTTATAAATATATTTGATTGATTTGATTGAAAGGCAGCCAAAGAAAGAGTTGGCTTCGGGGATGACCAGTGAAATATACCTGCTGGAGTGCCATGCTACGCGTGGGTGTTGCTATGGTGACCAGTGAGCTGAGATAAGGTGGGGCTTTACCTAGCATAGACACGTAGATGACCTGGAGCCAGTGGGTTTGGCGACGAATATGTAGTGGGGGCCAGCAAACGAGAGCATACATGTCACAGTGGTGGGTAGTATATGGGGCTTTGGTTACAAAACGGATGGCACTATGATAGACTATCTTCAATTTGCTGCGTAGAGTGTTGGAGGATATTTTGTAAATGACATCGCAGAAGTCAAGGACCAGTAGAATAGTCCGTTTTACGAGGGTATGTTTTGCAGCATGAGTGAAGGAGGCTTTGTTGCAAAATAGGAAGCCAATTCTAAGTTTAATTTTGGATTGGAAATGCTTAGTGTGAGTCTGGTAGGAGAGTTTACAGTCTAACCAGACACCCAGGTATTTTGTAGTTGTCCACATATTCTAAGTCAGAACCGTCCAGAGTAGTGATGCTAGTCGGGAGGGAGGGTGCAGGCAGCAATCGGTTGAGGAGCATGCACTTAGTTTTACTTGTGACCAATAAAATGTGACATGATATGATTTACACACACACACACACATATACACACACACACACACACACACACACACACACACACACACACACACACACACACACACACACACACACACACACACACACACACACACACACACACACACACACACACACACGGTTTGGTATATGTTCAGTGTGTGTTGGTGTTAGAGGGAGCGACAGATCCTTTCCTTTGTAACATTGACAAGTTCCCTGCCCCATGCAGAGAAGAGCAAGATGGTGTGTCTCCTTTCATCCAGACAGAGAGAGATGAGGAAGAGAGAATGAGTGGGTGGATGGGGTAGAAAGAGGAGGAGGGAAGGAGAGAGGAGAAGAGGAGGGAAGGAGAGAGGATAGGAGGAGGAAGGAGAGAGGAGAGGAGGAGGGAAGGAGAGAGGAGAAGAGGAGGGAAGGAGAGAGGGAGAAGAGGAGGAGGGAAGGAGAGGAGGAGGGAAGGAGAGAGAGAAGAGGAGGGAAGGAGAGAGGGAGAAGAGGAGTAGGGAAGGAGAGAGAGAGAAAATGAGATAGCTGCTATGAAGAAGGATGGGGAGGGGGAGGAGGAGGAAGAGGAGGTGGGGGAGGAGAGAGTAGGGAAGGAGAGAGAGAAAATGAGACAGCTGCTATGAAGGAGGAGGAGGAGGAAGAGGGGGAAGAGGAGGAGGAAGGAAGGAAGGAGAGAGGGAGACAGTGAGAGCTGCTATGAAGGAGGAGGGGGAGGTGGAGGAGGGGGAGGAGGAAAGGAGAGAGGAGAAAATGAGATTGCTGCTATGAAGGTGGTTATGACTACATCTCCTCAAAACTTAAATCAGCACCGGTCCTTCGGTCAGGTGTGTTTGGTCTCAGGAGGCCAATGAGATGGATAGTCCAATAACACAGCTATCTCATGTCTGTCAGAGTGTTAATAACATGAGTCTAGGTCTGTCAGAGTGTTAATAACATGAGTCTAGGTCTGTCAGAGTGTTACTAACATGAGCTGGTCTGTCAAAGTGTTAATAACATGAGTCCATGTCTGTCAGAGTGTTACTAACATGAGTCTAGGTCTGTCACAATGCTAATAAATCAAATCAATCAAATTTTATTGACTTGCATACACATATTTAGCAGTTGGAGTATATGGAGTATATATATATATACTCAAATATATATGTATGTATGTACGTATGTAAATATATATATATATATACTCCATGAGTCCGGTAGTATATATATATATATATATATATATATATATATATTCATTTCACATGAATGTTAGCATATATATATATATATATACTCCATGAGTCCGGTAGTATATATATATATATATATATATCATTATATATATATATTCATTTCACATGAATGTTAGCATATATATATATATATACTCCATGAGTCCGGTAGTATATATATATATATATATATATATTCACATGAATGTTAGCATATATATATATATATATATACTCCATGAGTCCGGTAGTATATATATATATATATATATATATATTCACATGAATGTTAGCATATATATATATATACTCCATAAGTCCGGTAGTATATATATATATATATATATATATTCACATGAATGTTAGCATATATATATATATATATACTATCGTTCAAAAGTTTGGGGTAATTTAGAAATGTCCTTGTTTTTCAAAGAAAGGCATATTTTGTTTACCATTAAAATAACATAAAATTGATCAGAAATACAGTGTAGACATTGTTAATGTTATAAATGACAGTATATTTTAGCTGGAAACGGCAGATTTTTGATGGAATATCTACATTGGTGTAGAGAGATCCATTATCAGCAACCATCACTCCTGTGTTCCAATGTCACGTTGTGTTAGCTAATCCAAGTTTATCATTTTAAAAGGCTAATTGATCATTAAAAAAACATTTTGCAATTATGTTAGCACAGCTGAATACTGTTGTTCTGATTAAGGAAGCAATAAAACTGGCCTTCTTTAGACTAGTTGAGTATCTGGAGCATCAGCATTTATGGGTTCGATTACAGGCTCAAAATGGCCAGAAACAAAGACCTTTCTTCTGAAACGTGTCAGTCTATTCTTGTTCTGAGAAATGAAGGCTATTCCATGCAAGAAAGAAAGTGATCAAGTGTTTTATAAGAGCGAGTACTACAGTCAATGTGATGGTAAAACTTCGGTAAAGATTTGCTTTATTGAAGTCCCCAGCTACAATAAATGTGGCCTCAGGCTATGCGGTTTCCAGTTTGCACAAAGTCTAATGTCGTTCCTTGAGAGCTGTCGTGGTATTGGCTTGAGGGGGAATATACACGGCTGTGACGATGACTGAATATAGTTCTCTCAGGTCGGCATTTGATTGTGAGGTATTCTAGGTTGGGTTAACAAAAGGTTAACAAAAGGATTTCAGTTTCTGTATGTTATCACAATCACACCATGATTAGTTAATCATGAAACATACACCTCTGCCTTTCCTTTTCCTGTTGAGCTCTTTATTCCTGTCAGCGCAATGTACTGAGAACCCAACTGGCTGTATGGACGGGGACAGTACGGGGACGGGGACATCTGGAGAGAGCCATGATTCTGTGAAACAGAGTATGTTACAATCCCTGATGTCTCTCTGGAAGGAGATCCTCGCCCTGAGCTTGTCTACTTTATTGTTCGACAACTGAATGTTAGCGAGTAATATAGCTGTAATATAGTAATATGCCAGTTACTGCTGCTCTGATATCCAAAAGTTATGTTTTGACTGTATGTAATAACTCAAAAAACATTGTGAGCTAATAATATGAGAAATAAATATATACATTCTGCAATGTTGCTTAGGAGCCAGGAACCAGGCGACCATTTCTATCGGCGCCATCTTGTAATCAACATCTTGCGCTCCAATTCAACAGCACCTAGTTTTCTTTGATTCAACTGAACAACCATAGTCAGTGAAGTGGGAAAGAAGTGACAGAGAAAGTTGATTAATATTACAATTAGTTCAATCTGAAACAATTTTACAGCAAAAGAGGTCAACATGACTTGACCTGATATTTTACCTCTGGTAGGAGCTCTGTAACACTCCTTTAATTATCTCTTTATTTTGTTCTCTAGCCCTCTATCTCTGTTCCCTCATTCATTAATACAAGGACAGGAAGGAAGCCTGAGGGTGGTCTCACAGAGAGCTAAGCCATGGCACTGCCGCTAATTTACAAAATTACACACACACTTTACCTCTCCCTCTCTCTCTGTCTCTCTCTCCCTCTCTCTTGACGCCTCTCTCTCTTTCCCTCTTTCTCTTTTCTTTCTCCATCTTTTCTCTCTCCCTCTCTCTCTTTTTCTCTAATTATCAGGGTGCCTTCAGCATCTCTCACCGTGACAGAACTAATGAGGGGACAACTTTGATGACAATGTGTATGTGTGTGTGTGTGAGAGTGTGTGTGAGTGTGTGTGCGTGTGTGTCTGTGTGTGCGTGTGTGTGTGTCTGTGTGTGTGTGTGTGTGTGTGTGTGTGTGTGTGTGTGTGTGTGTGTGTGTGTGTGTGTGTGTGTGCGTGCGTGTTTGTGTGTGTGTGTGTGTGTGTGTGTGTGTGTGTGTGTGTGTGTGTGTGTGTGTGTGTGTGTGTGTGTGTGTGTGTGAGAGAGAGAGAGAGAGTGTAAGTGTGTCATAGTTGCTATCTGATGTGTCTCAAGGTGCAGCATTACCGAGCCTGCCATTGTATAAGCCAAGAGTTTTTCTCTCTCTCTCTCTCTCTCTCTCTCTCCTCTCTCTCTCTCTCTCTCTCTCTCTCTCTCTCTCTCTCAATTCAATTACATTTCAACTCAATTTAAAGGTTTTATTGGCATGGGAAACATATGCTAAGTGAAGTAGATAATAAACAACAGTGACATAAACAATACAAATGAATAGTAAACATTTCACTCCCAGAAGTTCCAACAGAAAAAAGTATTATTCTGATAATACTTAAAAATATAATGTCTATACACTGTACATTGTTGTAACGATGTGCAAATAGTTAAAGTACAAAAGGGAATATAAATTAACAAATCTGGGTTGTATTTACAGTGGTGTTTGTTCTTCACTGGTTGCCCTTTTCTTGTTGCAACAGGTCACAAATCTTGCTGCTGTGATGGCACACTGTGGTATTTCACCCAGTAGATAAGGGAGTTTATCAAAATCGGGTTTGTTTTCTAATTCTTTGTGGATCTGTGTAATCTGAGGGAAATATGTGCCTCTAATATGGTCATACATTTGGAAGGAGGTTAGGAAGTGCAGCTCAGTTTCCACTTCATTTTGTGGGCAGTGTGCACATAGCCTGTCTTCTCTTGAGAGCCAGGTCTGCCTATGGCGGCCTTTCTCAATAGCAAGGCTATGCTCACTGAGTCTGTACATAGTCAAAGCTTTCTTTAAGTTTGGGTCAGTCACAGTGGTCAGGTATTCTGCCATTCTAGTTTGCTCTGTTTTTTTGTTAATTCTTTCCAATATGTCAAGAAATTATCTTTTTGTTTTCGTATGACTTGGTTGGGTCTAATTGTGTTGCTTTCCTGGGGCTCTGTGGGGTCTGTTTGTTTTTGTGAACAGAGCCCCAAGGACCAGCTTGCTTAGGAGACTCTTCTCCAGGATAATCTCTCTGTAGGTGATGGCTTTGTTATGGAAGGTTTGGGAGTCGCTTCCTTTTAGGTAGTTGTAGTATTTACTGTCTCTATTCTGGATTTGGATAATTAGCAGGTATCAACCTAATTCTGCTCTGCATGTATTATTTGGTATTTTATGTTGTACACAGAGGATTTTTGCAGAATTCTGCAGAGTCTCAATTTGGTGTTTGTCCCATTTTGTGAATTCTTGGTTGGTGAGCGGACCCCAGACCTCACAACCATAAAGGGCAATGGGTTCTATAACTGATTCAAGTATTTTTTGCCAGATCCTAATTGGTATTTCTAATTTTATGTTCCTTTTGATGACATAGAATACCCTTCTTGGCTTGCCTCCTAGATTGTTCACAGCTTTGTTGAAGTTACATGTGGTGCTGATGTTCAGGCCAAGGTATGTATAGTTTGTGTGCTGTAGGGCAACGGTGTCTAGATGGAATATGTATTTGTGGTCCTGGCGACTGGACCTTTTTCGGAACACCATTATTTTGGTCTTAATGAGATTTACTGTCAAGGCCCAGGTCTGATAGTATCTGCTCAGAAGATCTAGGTGCTGCTGTCTGCCCTCTTTGGTTGGTGACAGAAGCACCAGATCATCAGCAAACAGCAGACATTTGACTTCAGATTCTAGTAAGGTGAGACCGGGTCCTGCAGACTGTTCTAGTGTCCAATTTGTTGATATATATGTTGAAGAGGGCGGGGCTTAAGCTGCATCACGGCCCTGTGGAAAGACGTGTGTTTTTTGGCGCGCAAGTGTTGTTTGTGTACATGGATTTTATAATGGTGTATGTTTTTCCCCCAACACCACTTTCCTTTCATTTGTATAGCAGACCCTCATGCCAAATTGAGTCAAAAGCTTTTTTGAAATCAACAAAGCATGAGAAGACTTTGCCTTTGTTTTAGTTTCTTTGTCAATTAGCGTGTGCAGGGGGAATATGTGGTCTGTCATATGGTAATTTGGTAAAAAGCCAATTTAACATTTGCTCAGTACATTGTTTTCACTGAGGAAATGTGCAAGTCTGCTGTTTAATGATAATGCAGAGGATTTTCCCAAGGTTGCTGTTGACACATATGCCACGGTAGTTATTGGGGTCAAATTTGTCTCCACTTTTTTGGATTGGGGTGATCAGTCCTTGGTTCCAAATATTGGAGAAGATACCAGAGCTGAGAATGATGTTAAAGAGTTTAAGTATAGCCAATTGGAATTGGTGGTCTGTATATTTGATCATTTCATTGAGCATACCATCAACACCACAGGCCTTGTTGGGTTGGAGGGTTTGTATATTATGTTCTGTAGTTCATTCAATGTAATTGGAGAATCCAGTGGGTTCTGATAGTCTTTAATAGTTGATTGTAAGATTTGTATTTGATCATGTATATGTTGTTGCTGTTTGTTCTTTCTTATAGAGTCAACAAGATTGGAGAAGTGGTTTATACACACATCTCTGTTTTGGATAGATAACTTTGATAATTTTCCCAGAAGTGGTTAGATTCCATGGATTCTTCACTTACATTGAGCTGATTTCTGACGTGCTGCTCCTTCTTTTTCCGTAGTGTATTTCTGTATTGTCTTAGTGATTCACCATAGTGAAGGCGTAGGCTCAGGTTTTCTGGGTTTCTGTTTTTGGTTGGATCGGTTTCTCAATTTCTATCTTAGGTTTTTGCATTCTTCATCAAACCATTTGTCATTGTCGTTAATTTTCTTTGTTTTTTTCTTTGACATTTTTAGATTTGATAGGGAAGGTGAGAAGTCAAATATACTGTTTAGGTTTTCTACTGCCAAGTTTACACCTTCACTATTTCTCTCTATGGATGCATCACACTGTTTGCCAGCAGGGCCTTCTGTCACAGTTGTTGTGTCAGCTTTTCAGTCATCAAACCGGACTCTGCACTCCCTCTTTCTCTCTATTTCTCCCTCTCCCTCTCTTCCTCTCCCTCTTTTCCTATACCCCCATCTTCCATAACCAAAGATCAACATGATCAGGCTGTTACAGCCCCAATCAGTCCCCTCAGTCCTGTCTTTCTAACTTTCCTTCCTTCCATCCATCCATTCCTTCCTTCCTTCCTTCCTTCCTTCCTTCCTTCCTTCCTTCCTTCTCATCCCTTGTTCACATTGCATCCTCTTCTCTGCTCTTTACTCAAGGCTGGTAAAGACTCTAAAGGAACAGATTGGGAAGTGCTCAATACGAGAGAGATTACAAACAAGAGAGACACTACTAACCCTCTGAGATTATAGAGACAAGAGGAGAGGAGAGGAGAGGAGAGAGATTACTAACCTTCTGAGATTATAGAGACAAGAGGAGAGGAGAGGAGAAAGATTACTAATCCTCTGAGATGTTAGAGACAAGAGGAGAGGAGAGCGAGATTACTGATCCTCTGAGATTATAGAGACAAGAGGAGAGGAAAGATTACTCACCCTCTGAGATGTTAGAGACAAGAGGAAAGGAGAGAGAGATTAATAACCCTCTGAGGTTATAGTGACGAGAGGAGAGTAGAAAGAGATTACTAACCCTCTGAGATTATAGAGACAAGAGGAGAGGAGAGGAGAGGAGAGAGGAGAGAGATTACTAACGCTCTGAGATTAGAGAGACAAGAGGAGAGGAGAGGAGAGAGAGATCACTAAACCTCTGAGATTATAGAGACAAGGGGAGAGGAGAGAGACAGAGATTACTAACCCTTATATATTATAGTGACAAGAGGAGAGGAGAGAGAGATTACTAACCCTCTGAGATTGTAGAGACAAGAGGAGAGATTACTGACCATCTGAGATTATAGAGACAAGAGGAGAGGAGGAGAGGAGAGGAGAGGAGAGGAGAGAGGGAGGGATTGAAAGACAGAGAGAGATGATATGGGGGTAATGGGAGGAAAATGAAAGGAAATGAAAGGCATGGAGTCGTAGGGGAGGGTGAAAGAAAAACAGTGGAGCGAGAGAGAATGAGAGTGTTTCATGAAAAGAAGAGGAGAGGGAGAATGGAAGAGGAGAGTTCTCAGAGGAAAAATACCATCTTGTTGTTGTACAGGAGCACAGTCTGGGGTCTGAGACCACACACCCCTATCGTTTGATCAAATCTTTAATATGGATCGTTCCGTTTCCTGGGAGATGGATTACATCGTCTCTCTAACTACTCCACTGTCTGAGAGAGAGAGAGAGAGAGAGAGAGAGAGAGAGAGAGAGAGAGAGAGAGAGAGAGAGAGAAAGAGAAAGAGAGAGAAGACCAAAAGAGAGGGAAAGTAGGCCTATCCTGGAGAAATGCATCTCAGCACACTAACTAGACGCCCACAAAGCTTAACGAGAAAATGGAGAGATGGAGAGAAAAGGCTGCTTTCTAAATGAGTCATTTCAGGTAGTTAGTGTTTGTGTA
>NC_088401.1:16592349-16674849 GCF_034236695.1 Oncorhynchus nerka | reverse complement strand
GACAGAATTTAATTGAGAGAGAGAGAGAGAGAGAGAGAGAGAGAGAGAGAGAGTAAAGAGACAGACAGACAGACAGACAGACAGACAGACAGTCAGACAGACAGACAGAATTGAAGCCCAGCACATAATGGGTAAAATACTGTAAGGCTTGTTCAACATGAATAGGATTGGAATTAGCAATAAAACCTTTCCATGTTATTCAGAAAGCACAGAGTGTAGCTGGCTTCTCAATGACACTCTCTACCTGAGCTCTGTGACAAACTAATCAATCAATTAATACACATTATACAAGAAACAACATGCCCTTGTACAACAAGACAGGAAACGTGTAGACTGATGAAAAAAACATGAGAAATGAATTCATCACATTTACCTTGGCCTGGATGGGAAAGACATAGAGCTTCATTCCTCAGTTAAAACTCAGTGTAGAGAAATGGTTTCAAAGCGTCCACTGCCAGCATGGCACCAATCAACGTTCAACAACTCAAACAAGTTCCCAGACCTTGACTTCAGTATATTTCTTGGCAAATCAATGGAATAATCTATTGGGAAACATATAGAGTTTGCTGTACTGACTGACTAGCAGTCAGCAGCCATCGGGAGAACAGACATCATGTCATTACTGTAATATACACGGCTCTATGTCACTCTGTCTCTCCTTTAACATCTGACCACAGCTTCTTGACTGATTGATTTTCTCCTGCAGAGCTCAAAGTAGTCATTAGATTACATTAATACCCCATTACATATGGCCCCTAGTGTGTGTGTGTATGAATGTGTGTGAGTGTGTGTGTGTGACGGTGTGTGTGTGTGTAAAGGTGTGTGTGTGTGTGTATGTAAAGGTGTGCGTGTGTGTGTATGAATGTGTGTGAGTGTGTGTGTGTGTGTGTGTGTGTGTGTGTGTGTGTGTGTGTGTGTGTAAAGGTGTGTGTGTGTGTGTGTGTGTGTGTGTGTAAAGGTGTGTGTGTAAAGGTGTGTGTGTATGGATTATCATATACATTCCCAATTGCCCCTTTAACAGCATGCCTGTATCCAGGGAATAACATGAACATCCGCCAACAGCCACATGCAGGTAGATTTTGGCATTGGAGGGTAAGATGTGCATTTCACCATCCCTCCCATTGTACCAGCCCTCCCATTGTACCAGCCCTCCCATTGTACCAGCCCTCCCATTTCACCATCCCTCCCATTGTACCAGCCCTCCCATTGTACCAGCCCTCCCATTGTACCAGCCCTCCCATTGTACCAGCCCTCCCATTGTACCAGCCCTCCCATTGTACCAGCCCTCCCATTTCACCAGCCCTCCCATTGTACCAGCCCTCCCATTGTACCAGCCCTCCCATTGTACCAGCCCTCCCATTTCACCAGCCCTCCCATTGTACCAGCCCTCCCATTGTACCAGCCCTCCCATTGTACCAGCCCTCCCATTTCACCAGCCCTCCCATTGTACCAGCCCTCCCATTGTACCAGCCCTCCCTGTCACGTTCTGTCCATCGTTCATATGTGTTTTCCTTGTTTTAGTGTTGGTCAGGACGTGAGCTGGGTGGGCATTCTATGTTGTGTGTCTGGTTTGTCTATTTCTATATTTGGCCTGATATGGTTCTCAATCAGAGGCAGGTGTTAGTCATTGTCTCTGATTGGGAACCATATTTAGGTAGCCTGTTTTGTGTTGGGTTTTGTGGGTGATTGTTCCTGTCTCTGTGTTTGCACCAGATAGGACTGTTTAGGTTTTCTCTTTTCTTGTTTTGTTTAGTCTGTTCATGTATAGTCGTCTTTATTAAAAACATGAATAACCACCACGCTGCATTTTGGTCCGCCTCTCTTTCACCAGAAGAAAACCGTTACAGAATCACCCACCAACCAAGGACCAAGCGGCGTGGTAAACAGAGGCAACAGCAACAGCAGCAGCAGGAGAAGCGACAGGTGCAGCAGGAGCAGCAGCAGCAGCAGCAAAGGCAGCAGCAGGAGAAGCAACAGAGGCAGCAGCAGCAGTGGGAGAGGCTGCACTATTTGGATAAATGGACTTGGGAGGAGATCCTTGACGGAAAAGGACCCTGGGCAGAGCCAGGGGAATATTGCCGCCCCAAAGCCGAGCTGGAGGCAGCGAAAGCAGAGAGGCGGCATTATGAGGAGCTAGCACGGCAGAGCGGCTGGAAGCCCGAGAGGCACCCCCAAAAATGTATTGGGGGGGAGGCACAGGGCGAGTGTGGCAGAGTCAGGAGTCAGACCTGAGCCAACTCCCCCTGTTTACCGTAAGGAGCCATGGATGGAATTGGAGCTGTCGGCGAAGCAGAGTGCTGAGTCTGAGAGTGTGGAGGATGTATTGGACAGAGTAGAGAGAAAGCTGTTGGTTTGGCATTGTATGCACGGCATTCGCCCTGAGGAGCGTGTTAGCTGTCCGATGTCACCCGTGTCAGTTCCTCGTACTCAGCCTGAAACGTGTGTTGGAGTTCCGGGGGATTTGATGCCGGCTATACACACCAGGTCTCCAGTCTGCCCAGCGCCGTCTGAGCTACCCGTCTGCCCAGCGCCGTCTGAGCTACCAGTCTGCCCAGCGCCGCCAGTCTGCCCAGCGCCGCCCAGCGCTGCCAGTGCCGCCAGTCTGCCCAGCGCCGCCAGTGCTGCCAGTCAGCCAGGATCCGCCAGAGCCGCCAGTCTGCCAGGATCAATTAGATCCGCCAGTCAGCCAGGATCCGCCAGTCTGCCAGGATCCACCAGTCTGCCAGGATCCACCAGTCAGCCAGGATCCGCCAGTCTGCCAGGATCCACCAGTCAGCCAGGATCCGCCAGTCTGCCAGGATCCGCCAGTCAGCCAGGATCTGCCAGAACTACCAGTCAGCCAGGATCCGCCAGAACTGCCAGTCAGCCAGGATCCGCCAGTCAGCCAGGATCCGCCAGAACTGCCAGTCGGCCAGGATCTGCAAGTCAGCCAGGATCAGTTAGATCCGCCATTCAGCCAGGATCCGCCAGGATCTGCCAGTCAGCCAGGATCCGCCAGTCGGCCAGGATCTGCCAGTCAGCCAGGATCAGTTAGATCCGCCATTCAGCCAGGATCCGCCAGTCTGCCAGGATCCACCAGTTAGCCAGGATCCGCCAGAAGTGCCAGTCAGCCAGGATCTGCCAGAACTGCCAGTCGGCCAGGATCCGCCAGTCGGCCAGGACCCGCCAGTCGGCCAGGATCCACCAGTCGGCCAGGATCCGCCAGTCTGCCAGGATCCGCCAGTCTGCCAGGATCCGCCAGTCTGCCAGGATCCACCAGAACTTCCAGTCTGCCAGGATCTGCCAGTCGGCCAGGATCTGCCAGTCTGCCAGGATCCACCAGTCAGCCAGGATCCGCCAGTCAGCCAGGATCCGCCAGAACTGTCAGTCGGCCAGGATCTGCCAGTCTGCCAGGATCCGCCAGTCAGCCAGGATCCGCCAGTCAGCCAGGATCCGCCAGAACTGCCAGTCGGCCAGGATCTGCCAGTCAGCCAGGATCTGCCAGTCAGCCAGGATCTGCCAATCAGCCAGGATCCGCCAATCAGCCAGGATCCGCCAGATCCGCTAGTCAGCCAGGATCCACCAGTCAGCCAGGATCTGCCAGTCAGCCAGGATCTGCCGGAACCACCAGCCAGCCAGGATCTGGTAGATCCATCAACCTGCCTGAGCTTCCTCTCACTCCCGAGCTTCCTCTCACTCCTGAGCTTCCCCTCAGTCCCGAGCTTCCCCTCAGTCCCGAGCTTCCCCTCAGTCCTGAGCTACCTCAGTCCAGTGGGGCCCGTTGTTAGGTTTCCTAGGCCAAGGTTAGCGGCGAGGGTCGCCACTCAAGGGACGCTAAGGAGGTGGACTAAGACAATTATGGAGTGGGGTCCACGTCCAGCGCCAGAGCCGCCACCGCGGACAGATGCCCACCCAGACCCTCCCCTATAGGTTTAGGTTGTCCGTTCGGAGTCCGCACCTTGGGGGGGGGGAGGGGGTTCTGTCACGTTCTGTCCATCGTCCGTATGTGTTTTCCTTGTTTTAGTGTTGGTCAGGATGTGAGCTGGGTGGGCATTCTATGTTGTGTGTCTGGTTTGTCTATTTCTATGTTTGGCCTGATATGGTTCTCAATCAGAGGCAGGTGTTAGTCATTGTCTCTGATTGGGAACCATATTTAGGTAGCCTGTTTTGTGTTGGGTTTTGTGGGTGATTGTTCCTGTCTCTGTGTTTGCACCAGATAGGACTGTTTAGGTTTTCACTTTTCTTGTTTTGTTTAGTCTGTTCATGTATAGTCGTCTTTATTAAAAACATGAATAACCACCACGCTGCATTTTGGTCCGCCTTTCTTTCACCAGAAGAAAACCGTTACACTCCCATTGTACCATCCCTCCCATTGTACCAGCCCCCCCATTGTACCAGCCCTCCCACCAAGTCATTCTAGTGTTTTCTTAATTTTTAAAATATTTTCTACATTGTAGACTAATAAGACATCAAAACTATAAATAACACATATGGAATCATGTAGTAACCAAAAAAGTGATAAACAAATCAAAATGTATTTTAGATTTGACATTCTTCAAAGAAGCCACCCTTTGCCTTGATGACAGCTTTGCACGTTCTTGGCATTCTCTCAACCAGCTTCATGAGGTAGTCACCTGGAATGCATTTCAATTAACACGTGTGCCTTGTTCATTTGTGGAATTTCTTTCCTTCTTAATGCGTTTGTCAAATCAAATCAAATCAAAAAACAATTGTCACATACACATGGTTAGCAGATGTTAATGCGAGTGTAGCGAAATGCTTGTTCTTCTAGTTACCACAATGCAGTAATAACTAACGAGTAATCTAACCTAACAATTTCACAACAACTACCTTATACACACAAGTGTAAAGGGATGAAGAATATGTACATAAAGATAAAAATATATAAGTCAGTCAGATAAGAACAAGTTCTTATTTTCAATGATGGCCTAGGAACAGCAGGTTAACTGCCTGTTCAGGGGCAGAATGACATAATTGTATCTTGTCAGCTCGGGGATCTGAAGTTGCAACCTCTCGGTTACTAGTCCAACACTCTAACCACTAGGCTACCCTGCCGCCGCAATATGATTTAGTGATGGTAAAAGATAGGCAAGATGCAGTAGATGGTATAGAGTACAGTATATACATATGAGATGAGTAATGTAGGGTATGTAAACATATAGAAGTGGCATTCTTTAAAGTGGCTGGTGATACATGTATTACATAATCAGTTGTGTTGTGACAATGTAGGGGAGGTATACAGAAGATAGCCCTATTTGGTAAAAGACCAAGTCCATATTATGTCAAGAACAGCTCAAATAAGCAAAGAGAAATGACAGTCCATCATTTTCATGGTTGGACATAAAAGACTGTAAAAACACCCGGAAATCAGCTCCAAGTGATTTTAATATTGTAAATCTGTTCCCAAGTATTCCCATAACAGAGAGACACGGGATCATATACAAATGGAAGCAACGTTTGAAAAGACAATGTTTTAGTCAAACATTGAGGTCAATATGTAAACCAAAAAGTACATTTTCTGTCCTGCCTGTATCCCAGTCACAGTAATCTCACTACCCCCTGGGAATAATGTAGAATCAAATAGAGTATATAACATAAACTAAATACTAGAGGTCGACCGTTTATGATTTGTCCTACGCTGATACCGATACCGATTGTTGGAGGACCAAAAAAAGCCAAAACCGATGAATCGGACGATTTTTATATATATATTTGTAAGGACAATTACAACAATACTGAATGAAAAATGAACACTTTCACGTATTTTAAATATAATACATCAATAAAATCAATTTAGTGTCAAATAAGTAATGAAACATGTTCAATTTGGTTTAAATAATGCAAAAACAAAGTGTTGGAGGAGAAAGTAAAAGTGCAATATGTGCCATGTAAGAAAGCTAACATTTAAGTTCCTTAATCAGAACATGAGAACATATGAATGTTAGTGGTTCCTTATAACATGAGTCTTCAGTATTCCCAGGTAAGACGTTTTAGGTTGTAGTTATTATAGGACTATTTCTCTCTATACAATTTGTATTTCACATACCTTTGACTATTGGATGTTCTAATAGGTACTTTAGTATTACCAGCCTAATCTCAGGAGTTGATGTCATAAACATCGCTGTGCCTCATGCATTGCTAAGAGCTGCTGGCAAACGCAGTAAAGTGCTGTCTGACCACTCAGTCAGACTGCTCTATCAAACATCAAATCATAGACTTAATTGTAATATAATAAACACACAGAAATACGAGCCTTAGGTCATTAATATGGTCAAATCCGGAAACTATCATTTTGAAAACAAAACGTTTATTATTTCAGTGAAACATGGAAGCTTTCCGTATTTTATTTAACGGGTGGCGTCCTTAAGTCTAAATATTGCTGTTACATTGTACAACCTTCAATGTTATGTCATAACTACGTAACATTCTGGCAAATTAGTTCGCAACGAGCCAGGCGGCCCAAACTGTTGCCTATACCCCGACTCTGCATGCAATAAACGCAAGAGAAGTGACACAATTTCCCTAGTTTAATATTGCCTGCTAACATGAATTTATTTTAACTAAAGGTTTTAAAAAATGCAGGTTTAAAAAAATATACTTCTGTGTTATCACGTTCTGACCTTTATTTCCTTTGTTTTGTCTTTATTTAGTATGGTCAGGGCGTGAGTTGGGGTGGGCAGTCTATGTTTGTGTTTCTATGTTTTTTCTATTTCTGTGTTTGGCCTGATATGGTTCTCAATCAGAGCCAGCTGTTTATCGTTGTCCCTGATTGAGAAGCATATTTAGGTAGCCTGGGTTTCACTGTTGGTTTGTGGGTGTTTGTTTCCTGTGTCAGTATTTGTGCCACACGGGACTGTTTAGTTTATATTCATTTTGTATTGTGTCATGTTCAGTTTATACTATTAAAACATGGACACTTACCACTCTGCGTTTTGGTCCGATCCTTGCTACACCCCTTCAGATGAAGAAGAGGAAAGCTGTCGTTACATGTGTATTGATTTTAAGAAAGGCATTGATGTTCATGGTTAGGTACATTCGTGCAACGATTGTGCTTTTTTCGCAAATGCGCTTTTGTTAAATCATCCCCCGTTTGGCGAAGTAGGCTGTCTTTGTTAGGAAGAAATCATCTTCACACAGTTTGCAACGAGCCAGACGGCCCAAACTGCTGCATATAACGTTACCCTCAGTTGAAAGAGAAGTGACACAATTTACATAGTTAAAAGAAATTCATGTTAGCAGGCAATATTAACTAAATATGCAGGTTTAAAAATATATATTTGTGTATTGATTTTAAGAAAGGCGTTGTTTATGGTTAGGTACATTTGTGCAAAGATTGGGCTTCTTTTCATTCATTGGTGCAACGACAGTGCTTTTTTTTTGTTAAATCACCCGTTTGGCGAAGTAGGCTGTGATTCAATGATAAATTAACAGGCAACGCATCGATTATATGCAACGCAGAACAAGCTAGATCAACTAGTAATATCATTCCATGTGTAGTTAATTAGTGATTATGTTAAGATTGTTTTTTTATAAGATACGTTTAAAGCTAGCTAGCACCTTACCTTGGCTAATTGCTGCACTCGCATAACAGGTAGTCAGCCTGCCACACAGTCTCCTCGTGGAGTAACAGGTAGTCAGCCTGCCACACAGTCTCCTCGTGGAGTAACAGGTAGTCATCCTGCCACACAGTCTCCTCGTGGAGTAACAGGTAGTCAGCCTGCCACACAGTCTCCTCGTGGAGTAACAGGTAGTCAGCCTGCCACACAGTCTCCTCGTGGAGTAACAGGTAGTCAGCCTGCCACACAGTCTCCTCGTGGAGTAACAGGTAGTCAGCCTGCCACACAGTCTCCTCGTGGAGTAACAGGTGGTCAGCCTGCCACACAGTCTCCTCCTGGAGTAACAGGTAGTCAGCCTGCCACACAGTCTCCTCGTGGAGTAACAGGTAGTCAGCCTGCCACACAGTCTCCTCGTGGAGTAACAGGTAGTCAGCCTGCCACACAGTCTCCTCCTGGAGTAACAGGTAGTCAGCCTGCCACACAGTCTCCTCGTGGAGTAACAGGTAGTCAGCCTGCCACACAGTCTCCTCGTGGAGTAACAGGTAGTCAGCCTGCCACACAGTCTCCTCGTGGAGTAACAGGTAGTCAGCCTGCCACACAGTCTCCTCGTGGAGTAACAGGTAGTCAGCCTGCCACACAGTCTCCTCGTGGAGTAACAGGTAGTCAGCCTGCCACACAGTCTCCTCGTGGAGTGCAATGTAATCGGCCATGATCGGTGTCCAAAATGTTTGATTACCGATTGTTTAAAACTTGAAATCGGCCCTAATTAATCGGCCATTCCGATGAATCGGCTGACCTCTACTAAATACATTCACATTAATGCACACACGCACAAAACATACACACACAGAGAGAGAGAGAGAGAGAGGGAGCAGAGAGAGAGAGAGATGTAGAGGTAGAGAGGTAGAGGTAGAGAGGTAAATGTAGAGAGAGAGAGAGGTAGAGGTAGAGAGGTAGAGGTAGAGAGGTAAAGGTAGAGAGAGAGAGAGAGAGAGGGAGCAGAGAGAGAGAGAGAGGTAGAGGTAGAGAGGTAGAGGTAGAGAGGTAAAGGTAGAGAGAGAGAGCGAGAGAGAGAGAGGTAGAGGTAGAGAGGTAGAGGTAGAGGTAGAGAGGTAGAGGTAGAGAGAGAGAGAAGTAGAGGTAGAGAGGTAGGGGTAGAGGTAGAGGTAGAGAGGTAGAGGTAGAGAGAGAGAGAGAGAGAGAGAGAGAGAGAGAGAAGTAGAGGTAGAGGTGGAGAGGTAGAGGTAGAGGTAGAGGTAGAGGTAGAGAGGTAGAGAGAGAGAGAGGGAGAGAGAGAGGATCTACTCTATGGGCTGCCCTTAGATTTTTAGCCAGACGACATCCAATAGTGTTTCAGCTTCCATCTCTTCAATACTAGACCCTTAAACCTTCTCTTCAACAGTTCACACTACAATGTCTGACTAATTAAGCTAACAAATCCCCCTCAGGACTGCTCTGGGTCCTTTCTTCTTTACAAAGAGGTGTGTGTGTATGTGCACGTGTATGTGCATCCATAATTGCAGATGGATAAATACCACACCCTGTGTGACTTCACAGACCTTTATTTAATATTAGCTTGTGTAAGTGTATGGAGAATGAGAATATATGAATGTGTTGATAATGTATACTGATTACCAACTTTATTCATTATTGGCTGATGATTTCTTTAGTGGAAATCCTAGTGGATTACCGGTGTCCTATTACACATAGTGTCTGGAAACGTTCACAGTGCTATTGTTACTGGTTATTATGGTTATTAGTGCTATTGTTACTGGTTATTATGGTTATTAGTGCTATTGTTACTGGTTATTATGGTTATTAGTGCTATTGTCACTGGTTATTATGGTTATTAGTGCTATTGTTACTGGTTATTATGGTTATTAGTGCTATTGTTACTGGTTATTATGGTTATTAGTGCTATTGTTACTGGTTATTATGGTTATTAGTGTTACTGGTTATTAGGTTATTGTTACTGGTTATTATGGTTATTAGTGCTATTGTTACTGGTTATTATGGTTATTAGTGCTATTGTTACTGGTTATTATGGTTATTAGTGCTATTGTTACTGGTTATTATGGTTATTAGTGCTATTGTTACTGGTTATTATGGTTATTAGTGCTATTGTTACTGGTTATTATGGTTATTAGTGCTATTGTTACTGGTTATCATGGTTATTAGTGCTATTGTCACTGGTTATTATGGTTATTAGTGCTATTGTTACTGGTTATCATGCACACAGGCACGTACATGAACTCAGCAAAAAAAGAAACGTCCCTTTTTCAGGACCTGTCTTTCAAAATGAATTCTCAAAAATCCAAATAACTTCCCAGATCTTCATTGTAAAGGGTTTAAACGCTGTTTCCCATGCTTGTTCAATTAACCATGAACAATTAATGAACATGCACCTGTGGAACGGTCGTTAAAACACTAACAGCTTACAGACGGTAGGCAATTAAGGTCACAGTTATGAAAACTTAGGACACTAAAGAGGCCTTTCTACTGACTCTGAAAAACACCAAAAGAAAGATGTCCAGGGACCCTGCTCATCTGCGTGAACATGCCTTAGGCATGCTGCAAGGAGGCATGAGGACTGCAGATGTGGCCAGGGTAAAGGTTATTATGGTTATTAGTGCTAGTGGCAGACCATGTGTAACAACACCTGCACAGGATCGGTACATCCGAACATCACACCTGCGGGACAGGTACAAGATGGCAACAACAACTGCCCGAGTTACACCAGGAACGCACAATCCCTGCATCAGTGCTCAGACTGTCTGCAATAGGCTGAGAGAGGCTGGACTGAGGGCTTGTAGGCCTGTTGTAAGGCAGGTCTTCACCAGACATCACCGGCAACAACGTCGCCTATGGGCACAAACCCACCGTCGCTGGACCAGACAGGACTGACAAAAAGTGCACTTCACTGATGAGTCGCGGTTTTGTCTCACCAGGGGTGATGGTCAGATTCACGTTTATCGTCGAAGGAATGAGCGTTACACCGAGGCCTGTACTCTGGAGTGGGATCGATTTGGAGGTGGAGGGTCTGTCATGGTCTGGGGCGGTGTGTCACAGCATCATCGGGCTGAGCTTGTTGTCATTGCAGGCCATCTCAACGCTGTGCGTTACAGGGAAGACATCCTCCTCCCTCATGTGGTACCCTTCCTGCAGGCTCATCCTGACATGACCCTCCAGCATGACAATGCCACCAGCCATACTGCTCATTCTGCCATGGCCAGCGAAGAGCCCGGATCTCAATCCCATTGAGCATACTGTATATGGGACCTGTTGGATCGGAGGGTGAGGGCCAGGGACATTCCCCCCAGAAATGTAAGGGAACTTGCACGTGCCTTGGTGGAAGAGTGGGGTAACATCTCACAACAAGAATTGGCAAATCTGGTGCAGTCCATGAGGAGGAGATGCACTGCAGTACTTAATGCTGCTGGTGGCCACACCAGATACTGACTGTTATTTTGACCCCCCCCCCCTTTGTTCAGGGACACATTATTCCAGTTCTGTTAGTCACATGTCTATGGAACGTGTTCAGTTTATGTCTCAGTTGTTGAATCTTGTTATGTTCACACAAATATTTACACATGTTAAGTTTGATGAAAATAAACGCAGTTGACAGTGAAGACGTTTCTTTTATTACTGAGTTTATATACATGCGCGCGCACACACACACACACACACACACACACACACACACACACACACACACACAGTCTTCTCTGCTGCCTGTAGTTTAAATTGTCCTTCTAAGGATGAAAATGTCATTGCATCATGAGTTTGAGAACAGAAAGATCCAAGAGAGCGAACTAACCATCAACCTTGTCATCAACCTTGTCTAACCATCAACCTTGTCTTTCCTCCTTTATCCTTGTATGGAGATCTGACATTTCTAAAGTTTTTGTCTTTTGGCAGACAACAACTCAGTACGACCTATCTCAGCACCACTTCCATACAGAAACCACTTGATGGATCTGGTAGATTTATATTGGTGTCAGTTTGTCTCATTAATTCAGTGATTAATGACAGATTAGAAGGAACAGGGGTGAATAACACACATTGTACCAGAAACAGGACGACGTATCACATCTCTGTGACATTTCCTCCTTAGCCGGTGTCATGGACAGACTGGCAACCGCTTCAACCTTGGTGTCCCTCTTCATGTCTCTGCCCATTACTGAGGGGTCCTGTGTTCCCTCTTTCTATCTCTGCCCTTTACTGAGGGGTCCTGTCTCTGCCCTTTAATGAGTGGTCCTGTCTCTGCCCTTTAATGAGGGGTCCTGTGTTCCCTCTTTCTGTCTCTGCCCTTTAATGAGGGGTCCTGTCTCTGCCCTTTACTGAGGGGTCCTGTCTCTGCCCTTTACTGAGGGGTCCTGTCTCTGCCCTTAATGAGGGGTCCTGTCTCTGCCCTTAATGAGGGGTCCTGTCTCTGCCCTTTAATGAGGGGTCCTGTGTTCCCTCTTTCTGTCTCTGCCCTTTAATGAGGGGTCCTGTGTTCCCTCTTTCTGTCTCTGTCCTTTAATGAGGGGTCCTGTCTCTGCCCTTTAATGAGGCGTCCTGTCTCTGCCCTTTAATGAGGGGTGCTGTGTTCTTGCCCTGGGCTATCAGTCTTCATATCAAATCAAATTGTATTCGTCACATGCGCCGAATACAACAGGTGTAGACCTTACAGTGAAATGCTTACTTACAAGCCCTTTAACCAACAATGCAGTTTTAAGAAAATCCCTAAAAAAGTAAGAGATAAGAATAACAAATAATTAAAGAGCAGCAGTAAATAACAATAGTGGGGCTTTATACAGGGGGTACTGGTACACAGTCAATGAGTCAATGTGCAGGGCCACCGGTGTCATGTAGGTAGAGTTATTAAAGTGGCTATTCTCTCTTTCTTTTTCACATATCAGTTTCTCTCCACCCTATTTCTCTTTCATTCACTCCACTTCTCTATCTTTTTTCCTCTCCGTCTATCTCTCCTGTTCAGCAAACAGACAGGCAGACAGACAGACAGACAGACAGACAGACAGACAGACAGACAGACAGGCAGACAGGCAGACAGGCAGGCAGGCAGGCAGGCAGACAGACAGACAGACAGACAGACAGACAGACAGACAGACAGACAGACAGACAGACAGACAGACAGACAGGCAGGCAGACAGACAGACAGACAGGAGTGGATTTAAAATGTCATGAAAGGTTGCATAGAAAGTAACAAAATCCCCTCACAGCCTACTGACTGCTAAACTGTGTGTGTGTGTGTGTGTGTGTGTGTGTGTGTGTGTGTGTGTGTGTGTGTGTGTGTGTGTGTGTGTGTGTGTGTGTGTGTGTGTGTGTGTGTGTGTGTGTGTGCGTGTGTGTGTGTGTGTAGGCTCCCAGGTAGATGTGTGGAGTAGTGGTTTGGGGATGGATCACAGACTAGAGGTCTGCCGGTTCAAATCCCTGGTGTTCCAGACATTCACAGAACATTAGCTAAGATTACCATTAAGTTGTAGTTTGTGTTTTATCTAACATTAGGATGACATCATCCCAATTTGAGAATGTTTTTGATAAATTCTATGTATTTATCAAAAAATGTTTTAGATGAAATATCCTTGAAATGTTCTCCAAACATTCACTAAAATGTTCACATCTGTGACGAAACCAAAATCTAAAGTTTGCATGTTTGCATAAACAATTTGCCTGATGTTGCAAGAATGTTCCTATAACACGTTTAATCCGCTCTTTATAGGTTCCCAGAATGTTTGATTAGGTTGTGGGAACAGTCTGGTGAGAACAATGTGGGGACATCACAAAAGATACAGTATGTTGTCAAAACACAAAAACTGTCCAGTTGTGAGGATGATTCCACAATGTTTCTTTTGGGGTGCAAAAAACAACCACCTAACTTCTTCAAGAACGTTCCCAGAACACGTTTAATCTGTTCTTTAACGGTTCCAAGAACATTTCTCTAGGTTGTGGTAACATTGTGGGGACATGACAAGAGATATGTTCCCAAAAAACTGTCCAGTTGTGCTGACATTAAAACCTGTTATGGATCATGCGCATTTTTCGCAGCTTTTTGTTAAAAATCGCGCAACATTTCAAAGTCCTGCTACTCATGCCAGGAATATAGTATATGCAAATGATAGTATGTGTGTATACTATCATTTGTGTGTATAGAAAACACTCTGAAGTCTCTAAAACGGGTTAAATCGTGTATGTGGCTATAACAGAACGTGTTTAGGAGTAAAAATCCCTTGAAAAACTGTTCTCCAAAAACACAAAAAATATATTAATCCGCCAGTCAATGTATTGTTTAAGGCGACTGCAAATAAATGAAGATGCCCTGTAAAGGCCTACAGCTTCCACTCGATGTCGCCAGTGCTGGAATTTTCAGCCTACTTAATCCTTGGTTGTATGACGTTTTCGCCTTTCCTGTTTTAGTCTCTCCACAGGATGTTGTTAAAATGGAAAAGATGGACGCTAATTTCAAGACTAGCTGCTATCGAATACAGATCGCCCCGTGATGAATTGTATAGATTATTAACGTTTATTAATACCTAAAGTTGGTTTAGAAAAGTAGTTTGAAGTGATTTGTAAAAGTTTATAGGCAACTTTTGTAATTTTAAAAAGTGACGTTGCGTCTTGTAAAATTGAATATTCCTGGATCAGACCGGTCTAAGGAAAACGACATTTTGGCTATACAATGATGGATTTAATCGGGAAAAAGACCCAATTGTGATGTTTATGGGATATATAGGAGTGCCAAGAAAGAAGCTCGTCAAAGGTAATGAATGTTTTATATTTTATTTCTGCATTTTGGGTAGCGCCGGATACCGCAACATCTGTTGTTTTAGGTGACGTTCCAGTACTTTGGGGGTGCATGCTATCAGATAATAGCTTCTTATGCTTTCGCCGAAAAGCATTTTACAAATCTGACTTGGTGGCTAGATTCACAACGAGTGTAGCTTTAATTCAGTACCTTGCATGTGTGTTTTAATGAAAGTTTGAGTTTTATCAAAAACTATAGGTGGCGCTCTTGAAATTTCCGCGGATTTGATCCCGACAGAGGGACCTAATCCCTAACAAGTTTTAAGCTAATGTTTGTATCAGGGTGCTCAACACATTCCTTGTTGTTGATTGATTGACTGTGGCTTTTGAAGTCACCCAGCAGTGCTATTTGCAGAGACAGCTCCAAGTAAATGGTGTGATTTTTCAGGCGTTTCTGATCGTGTCCTTTGGAATTACATCAAATATCTCTTCCCAACTATTTTGCAACCTGTTTGGCTTGTCTGTCCACCTGTATGGCTCGTCTGTCCACCTGTATGGCTCCTCTGTCAACCTGTATGGCTCGTTTGTCCACCTGTAGGGCTCGTCTGTCAACCTGTATGGCTTGTCTGTCAACCTGTATGGCTTCTCTGTCCACCTGTATGGCTCGTCTGTCAACCTGTATGGCTTGTCTGTCAACCTGTATGGCTCGTCTGTCCACCTGTATGGCTCGTCTGTCCACCTGTATGGCTTGTCTGTCCACCTGTATGGCTCGTCTGTCAACCTGTATGGCTTGTCTGTAAACCAATATGGCTCGTCTGTAAACCAATATGGCTCGTCTGTCCACCTGTATGGCTCGTCTGTCCACCTGTATGGCTCGTCTGTCCACCTGTATGGCTCGTCTGTCAACCTGTATGGCTCGTCTGTCCACCTGTATGGCTCGTCTGTCCACCTGTATGGCTCGTCTGTCCACCTGTATGGCTCGTCTGTCAACCTGTAAGGCTCGTCTGTAAACCAATATGGCTTGTCTGTCCACCTGTATGGCTCGTCTGTCCACCTGTATGGCTCGTCTGTCCACCTGTATGGCTCGTCTGTCCACCTGTATGGCTCCTCTGTCAACCTGTATGACTCGTCTGTCCACCTGTATGGCTCGTCTGTCAACCTGTATGGCTCGTCTGTCAACCTGTATGGCTCGTCTGTCAACCTGTATGGCTCGTCTGTCAACCTGTATGGCTCGT
This sequence comes from Oncorhynchus nerka, assembly GCF_034236695.1. Lineage (NCBI taxonomy): Eukaryota > Metazoa > Chordata > Actinopteri > Salmoniformes > Salmonidae > Oncorhynchus > Oncorhynchus nerka. Next base: position 16,659,311 of record NC_088401.1, on the reverse strand, counting down.
CTGTAAACCACTATGGCTCGTCTGTCCACCTGTATGGCTCGTCTGTCCACCTGTATGGCTCGTCTGTCAACCTGTATGGCTCGTCTGTAAACCACTATGGCTCGTCTGTCCACCTGTAAGGCTCGTCTGTAAACCAATATGGCTCGTCTGTCAACCTGTATGGCTCCTCTGTCAACCTGTATGGCTCGTCTGTAAACCACTATGGCTCGTCTGTCCACCTGTATGGCTAGTCTGTCAACCTGTATGGCTCGTCTGTCAACCTGTATGGCTCGTCTGTAAACCACTATGGCTCGTCTGTCCACCTGTAAGGCTCGTCTGTAAACCAATATGGCTCGTCTGTCAACCTGTATGGCTCCTCTGTCAACCTGTATGGCTCGTCTGTAAACCACTATGGCTCGTCTGTCCACCTGTATGGCTCGTCTGTCAACCTGTATGGCTCGTCTGTCAACCTGTATCGCTCGTCTGTAAACCACTATGGCTCGTCTGTCCACCTGTATGGCTCGTCTGTCCACCTGTATGGCTCGTCTGTCAACCTGTATGGCTCCTCTGTCAACCTGTATGGCTCCTCTGTCCACCTGTATGGCTCGTCTGTCCACCTGTATGGCTCGTCTGTCAACCTGTATGGCTCCTCTGTCAACCTGTATGGCTCGTCTGTCCACCTGTATGGCTCGTCTGTAAACCAATATGGCTCGTCTGTCCACCTGTATGGCTCGTCTGTCCACCTGTATGGCTCGTCTGTCAACCTGTATGGCTCCTCTGTCAACCTGTATGGCTCGTCTGTCCACCTGTATGGCTCGTCTGTCCACCTGTATGGCTCGTCTGTCAACCTGTAAGGCTCGTCTGTAAACCAATATGGCTCGTCTGTCCACCTGTATGGCTCGTCTGTCCACCTGTATGGCTCGTCTGTCAACCTGTATGGCTCCTCTGTCTACCTGTATGGCTCGTCTGTCCACCTGTATGGCTCGTCTGTGAACCAATATGGCTTGTCTGTCAACCTGTATGGCTCCTCTGTCAACCCGTATGACTCGTCTGTGAACCAATATGGCTCGTCTGTCAACCTGTATGGCTCCTCTGTCAACCCGTATGACTCGTCTGTGAACCAATATGGCTCGTCTGTCAACCTGTATGGCTCGTCTGTCAACCTGTATGGCTCGTCTGTCCACCTGTATGGCTCGTCTGTCCACCTGTATGGCTCGTCTGTCAACTTGTATGGCTCCTCTGTCAACCTGTATGGCTCGTCTGTCCACCTGTATGGCTCGTCTGTCCACCTGTATGGCTCGTCTGTCAACTTGTATGGCTTCTCTGTCTACCTGTATGGCTCGTCTGTCAACCTGTAAGGCTCGTCTGTAAACCAATATGGCTCGTCTGTCCACCTGTATGGCTCGTCTGTCCACCTGTATGGCTCCTCTGTCAACCTGTATGGCTCCTCTGTCTACCTGTATGGCTCGTCTGTCAACCTGTATGGCTCCTCTGTCAACCTGTATGGCTCCTCTGTCAACCTGTATGGCTCCTCTGTCAACCTGTATGGCTCCTCTGTCTACCTGTATGGCTCGTCTGTCCACCTGTATGGCTCCTCTGTCTACCTGTATGGCTCGTCTGTCCAACTGTATGGCTCCTCTGTCTACCTGTATGGCTCGTCTGTCCATTTTTTGGTCCTTAAATGAAACTGGTGTTCTTTTTTACAGACAGACAGACAGACAGACAGACAGACAGACAGACAGACATACACACAGACAGACACACACACACACACAGAGACACACACACACAAACAACACAACACACACATTATTCATGAATTGGGGAGATGATGCAATAATAGGTTGTTAATAAATTGAGTCTGAGTGGTACTGGCCTTTCTATTTGTTGACTTGTGATCCACCACTTCACACAGGTCACAATATATTACTACCCACAGAGATGGAGAGAGAAAAGAGAGGGAGTTGTAGGGAGAGGGAGGTGTTGAGAGAGGGAGGTGTAGAGAGAGGGAGGTGTTGAGAGAGACGGAGGTGTAGAAAGAGGGAGATGTAGAGAGAGGGAGGTGTAAGAGAGAGGGAGTTGTAGGGAGAGGGGGGTGTTGAGAGAGGGAGGTGTAGAGAGAGGGAGGTGAGAGAGACGGAGGTGTAGAAAGAGGGAGGTGTAGAGAGGGAGTTGTAGGGAGAGGGGGTGTTGAGAGAGGGAGGTGTAGAGAGAGGGAGGCGTAGAGAGAGGGAGATGTAGAGAGAGAGGGAGGTGTAGAGAGAGGGAGGTATAGAGAGAGAGGGAGGTGTAGAGAGAGGGAGGTGTTGAGAGAGACGGAGGTGTAGAGAGAGAGGTGTAGAGAGAGGGAGGTGTAGAGAGAGGGAGGCGTAGAGAGAGGGAGATGTAGAGAGAGGGAGGTGTAGAGAGAGAGGGAGGTGTAGAGAGAGGGAGATGTAGAGAGAGGGAGGTGTAGAGAGAGACGGAGGTGTAGAAAGAGGGAGGTGTTGAGAGAGACGGAGGTGTAGAAAGAGGGAGGTGTTGAGAGAGGGAGGTGTAGATAGAGGGAGATATAGAGAGATATAGATATAGAGTTGTGCCTCAGCAGAAACCAGAGGGAGACAACATCAGACATGTGCTGAGCAGGGTTTGAGTAGGTTAGGCCTGTAGTTATTGTAAACAATGACCCAGTCAATGTCACCTGAAATGCCACCCTTCGCTCTGTCTATGGCTGGCATGGCCCTTGTTCATACAGATGCAACCACACATACGTACACACGTACGCACATACGTACGTACATGTACACACACACACACACACACACACACGCACATACACACACATGGGCAATGCAAACGTTATACTTCACACTCAGTCTAACCTGTGCGGCGAGACACCTACTGGCCATAGCACCTTTATTCACTCCTGGGTGACATTTTAAATCTGCTCTGTCATCTCTGTCATAGTGATCAGGACCATGGACAGCTCCCATGGCCAAGTGAACAGGACCATGGACAGCTCCTCTGTCCTAGTGATCAGGACCATGGACAGCTCCTCGGTCATAGTGATCAGGACCATGGACAGCTCCCATGACCAAGTGAACAGGACCATGGACAGCTCCTCTGTCATAGCGATCAGGACCATGGACAGCTCATCGGTCATAGTGATCAGGACCATGGACAGCTCCCATGGCCAAGTGAACAGGACCATGGACAGCTCCTATGTCCAAGTGATCGGGACCATGGACAGCTCATCTGTCAGTGTGACCAGGACCATGGACATCTCCCCTGTCAGTGTGATCAGGTTCACGGACAGCTCCTCTGTCATAGTGATCAGGGCCATGGACAGCTCCTCTGTCATAGTGATCAGGACCATGGACAGCTCCTATGTCATAGTGATCAGGACCATGGACAGCTCCTCTGTCATAGTGATCAGCACCATGGACAGCTCCCCTGTCAGAGTGATCAGGGCCATGGACAGCTCCTTTGTCATAGTGATCAGGACCATGGACAGCTCCTCTGCCATAGTGATCAGGACCATGGACAGCTCCTCGGTCATAGTGATCAGGACCATGGACAGCTCCTATGTCCAAGTGATCAGGACCATGGACAGCTCCTCTGTCAGAGTGATCAGGGCCATGGACAGCTCCTATGTCCAAGTGATCAGGACCATGGACAGCTCCTCTGTCAGTGTGATCAGGACGGTAGACAGCTCTTCCGTCAGCGCTTTTCAGCACCCTGGGCAGCTCCTGTACATGGTTTTCACTCAACAGATGGACACCCTGGACCAATTGCACTCAGCCATCACGAGGAGAGATTACCTGGCCATTACAGCACCACTGATGCAACGCAGCCTGAACTTTGAGATCAAAGGAGAGTAAAAAGAAAGATATAACAGTGAAAGCTTCACCTTTTCTTCCCCGTTCTCTCTATTCCCCTCCTCCCTGACCTGGAGTTTAAACTCAACCTACTCTGGTAGTATTAATGGCTTAGGCTCTATTGAAGTCGCCTCATTAATAAGGAATACTAAAACGGAGGGAAGAGGGAAAGGTACAAAAAGGGGGGGGGGTAGATTGGAAAGAAGAAAGGAGGGAGGCATTAGGTGGTAATTCAGCAGGTTGCTCTCTTTATATGCCTATAGAAGGTTAATGGTTGAAATCACTAGGAAATAACGGGTTGAATTTACACTTCAAAGTACTGATTTCTCTGTTGCTTCAGCTGCTTCTTCAGTACATGCAGCCTCTGATTCCAATCAGACTGAATGTGAGTCCAAATTCACACCCTATTCCCTGTATAGCACACTATTTTTGACCAGAGCCCTGTGCTCCCTATGAGGGCTCTAGTCAAAAGTAGTGCACTATAAAGGGAATAGGGTGTAACCTATATCATCTCTGGAAATGATTCAGCTTCCCTGTCCTTGTGGTTCTAAAACCTGTCTCCTATACCGCCATAGTCTAAGACTTCAGAAACCCAATCAGAAATGGGCATGATGCAACACAGCCGCAAACGGATTGCAGGAAATCCCTATGGGAAAAACAGAGAGAGGGATAGATAGAGAGGAAGAGAGATAGGGGGGGTGAGGCAGAGTTCTAGAGAAGGACAGAAAGACAGAGAGAGAACGAGTGAGAGAGAGTGAACAAGAGAAAGAGAGGGAGAGAGAGAGTGTCTGAAGAGTTAATGTGCACATCATATATAAACACCTGTCACAAGTCAGACTAGCAGTCTGATGTCGGTAGTGAGATCTTTCATCTAAATAAAACACCTACTGAGACGCCCACATGGCTATCAGACCCTGCAGTTATTAACAACCTGTCTGGGTGGGTGGGTGGGTCTGTGTGTGTGTGCGACAGTGAGTGTGTAGTTCATCAAACACTAAATAAATAACCTGTCATATATAAAAGGAGAAAGGGAGAGAAACAGAGGAAGCAAATGACAAAAAATACAGAATTCAGGAGAGAGAGGGGAGAGGGGTTGGCAGGGAGGGAGGGAGAGAGAGGAAGAGAGAGAGGGGTTGGCAGGGAGGGAGGGAGGGAGAGAGGGGTTGGCAGGGAGGGAGAGAGGGGAGAGGGGTTGGCAGGGAGGGAGGGAGAGAGGGGAGAGGGGTTGGCAGGGAGGGAGGGAGGGAGAGAGGGGAGAGGGGTTGGCAGGGAGGGAGGGAGGGAGAGGGGGAGAAGGGTTGGCAGGGAGGGAGGGAGGGAGAGGGGTTGGCAGGGAGGGAGGGGTGGGGAGAGGGGTTGGCAGGGAGGGAGGAAGAGAGAGAGGGGAGAGGGGTTGGCAGGGAGGGAGGGGGGGAGAGAGGGGAGAGGGGTTGGCAGGGAGGGAGGGAGGAAGAGAGAGAGGGGAGAGGGGTTGGCAGGGAGGGAGGGAGGAGGAGAGAGAGGGAAGAGGGGTTGGCAGGGAGGGAGAGAGGAAGAGAGAGAGGGGAGAGGGGTTGGCAGGGAGGGAGGGAGAATTTGGGAGAGGGAAAGAGTGGTAGCGAGACAAAGGGAGAGGGAGGCAGGGAGGTAACGAGAGAGGGGAGAGGGGTTTGCAGGGAGGGAGGGAGGAAGAGAGAGAGGGGAGAGGGGTTGGCAGGGAGGCATGGAGGTAACGAGAGAGGGGAGAGGGGTTGGCAGGGAGGCAGGGAGGTAACGAGAGAGGGGAGACGTAAGGTGAATTAGCCAATAGGAGAACCGGGCCATTTTGCTCTCTCTCTCTCACGTTAACATTAGAGCTGTGAAGGTAATTGAATAACCGTGTAACCGACGGTTGTGGATGAAGACCATCATGAACATAAAATAACCTTCAGAACCGTTTAAACAGGTCTACATTCATTTCAGGATGAACATTTTTTTGCAATAATTTTATTTTCATGTAGATAAATGTTAGCTAATAGCGGGAGTTTTTAATAATGATTATAAGCAATTGATTTGCTAACTCGTCTGTCTTTTAAATATTCTACATCTCCTCTTTCCAACTGTCCTCTGATGCTCCAAGAGCTAATCTGCTAGGGCATGTAGAGGACTTCAATGCACATTTTCATTGCTTTTAGTAAATAAATAAATCGGTCTTCTTTTAAAAAAGGTTGGATGCGTCTGACTATTCATTAATTATTCAACAGGTTGGTCTGGTTCTGCCGCCCTCCTATACCCGCAAAGTAGAGTAGTATCCTAGTCCTGTCAGAAATGTCCAGATCAACTAGCTCATGTCAGCTAACAGGTTTTGTTGCCCATATATTTTGTAGTACTGTTCGAGTCCCTCAAATATCACATGAATAGACATTAGACTTGGCAAAATGTATAGAACAGGGGGGCCTGAGTGAAAAACTTTGGGAATCCCTGTTCTAGATTATACAGTGTCAGCCCGCAATACACTTTTATGAAAGCCCCCATGTGGTAGCCTTCTGTTTGTAAAACAGGCAATTACCATTAACCCTTGTCATTTGATTACATTCATTTCTGTTAATGCATGTATTAATTACAGCAATTTACCGTTCTCATTCTCGGAGTGGAACCGTTGTTCACAACGACTTTTGGTTTATTTCATACCATCATTTACATACTCAAAGTGAGCAATGAGCATGTGTCTGGTTTCTCTGTCCTGCTAATGTTGACGGAGTGGGCACACTACGTTTGAGAAGTCTCCAGATTTTACGGTATTATCGGCTTAGTACACAAGGAGGTGCCAAAAAAAGCCCCCAAAAAGCCCTTTTCCAGTAAACAACACACTGATGTCATGCACAGATGCGCGTGACTCAGTAAGGAAGCCATCAACAAAATATATTTTTTAAAAGCTAACAAAATAACTTCTGGGGGTTCTCATATGCTTACAATGACGTTTTGATTCTTGCTTGAACAGTCGCTAATCTATGTTTAGTTGTGACCTTTAGCTAAATAACTATTTTGGATGCAGCAGTTGTTAGCTAGAATGCTAACGCTCATTGATATAGGCTGTATCAAAAGCTAGCCAAAAGTTGAAGTGTTTTTTAAGTGAAACGCAGTTGATTTGCAATGACTACACAAATGTTATATTAAGCAGGACATTCATGCAAGCTTTGAAATCTAATTATAATCCAAAATAAGTGTGAAATGCAGTCATAAGCAACATGTAAATAGAGGATTTTTTTGCAGGCGTTCTAGAATAACTCTCCCTTGTTCTGCCACCAACTTGCACGCATCGCCCAGCAATGTTTGATAAAAACAGAAACAAAAACAGACTATTGGGCATTGTCATGGCTTTCCCTCCTGGGTGAGGATCAAAGATACCCCACCCCTCTCTCTCCCACCAGAGAGGAAGGGGGGTAAGTTGAGTCGGCTTTATGACTTAACGACCAGTCGTAAATGGTTTCTAACTCTCTCCCTCTGCCTCTCAGTATCCAAGAATGGAATGTCTGAGTGGTATATAGAGATTCTTGCCCAAAGAACTTCAACATCCAAAAGTGGATAATAAAAAAATATTCCTAACATAAAGAATGAGGGAAATGGTCGGTGGGGTTCCAAACAATGATTATGTTGTATAATTTGTGACTTTGTGATACCATTAAAGATGTTATAATGGAAACATTGTAACTTTAAGAGCTTTCACAATGTATATGTCAGAATTACATCTAAATGTTGTAAAACTTACATGATTAAATATGAAACTATTTGTGAGAAGATGAAATGTGATTTTAGCCTTCTAAATGAGATAATTGTTTTTCATGTAAAGTTTTACCCAGTCAGTAACCACGCCCACATGAGCACAGACATTATGCCAAAAGGATGGAACGCCCCTTTTTCCAGAATGCTTATAAAAGGACTCCTAAGAAAATGTACATTAGACCAGTATACAGACGGTAAGCCAGACGTCACAAATGGTTTAAAAATACTAGAATAGAAAGCGTGGAGCTGTGGCTACATGTGTAAAATGGTTAGAATCTACCAGATCAGAAAATGGTAAGACCCTCTGAAACTCAACAAAGAAGAAGACTAGACATGCACCGCCTGCAGCTCTCCTCTTCTTCTCCCACTCTTTCTTTCCCCACCCCTTCATTGTGTAACCAGCCATCATATCGGGTTTGTCCACTAGGGACTTTTCATTGCATTATGTAGTAATAAATGTATAATCTAGCCCCTGTGTGTGTTTATGTAATTCTGTGTGATTATTTAGTTAGTAAATAAATAATTAAGCCAATTTGTGTATTGCTGAGTCATCATGTAGACGAGGCTTTACGCCGATTTAATGGATTATGCAACGTTCAGAATGAGAATGATATGAGGTAATAATAATTCCTGGATAAATCATATGAACGATATATTCTGATATTCCTGAGTTAATTTGGGAAACGGTAACTCATTAAACAAACTTTTCCCGTGGTGCCCCAATATTGCTAATGAGTTAATTGTCACATGACAAGGGGGGGGGTGCGTCACCTGGGTGGGTTGATTCACTGTTGTGGTCGGCCTGTCTGGGTTGGCGCCCCCCCCTTGGGTTGAGCTGTGGCGGAGATCTTTGTGGGCTATACTCGGCCTTGTCTCAGGATGGTAAGTTGGTGGTTGAAGATATCCCTCTAGTGGTGTGGGGGCTGTGCTTTGGCAAAGTGGGTGGGGTTATATCCTTCCTGTTTGGCCCTGTCCGGGGGTGTCCTCGGATGGGGCCACAGTGTCTCCTGACCCCTCCTGTCTCAGCCTCCAGTATTTATGCTGCATTAGTTTATGTGTCGGGGGGCTAGGGTCAGTTTGTTATATCTGGAGTACTTCTCCTGTCCTATTCGGTGTCCTGTGTGAATCTAAGTGTGCGTTTTCTAATTCTCTCCTTCTCTCTTTCTTTCTCTCTCTCGGAGGACCTGAGCCCTAGGACCATGCCCCAGGACTACCTGACATGATGACTCCTTGCTGTCCCCAGTCCACCTGGCCATGCTGCTGCTCCAGTTTCAACTGGCCTGGGCCCTAGGACCATGTCCCAGGACTACCTGACATGATGACTCCTTGCTGTCCCCAGTCCACCTGGCCATGCTGCTGCTCCAGTTTCAACTGTTCTGCCTTACTATTATTCAACCATGCTGGTCATTTATGAACATTTGAACATCTTGGCCACGTTCTGTTATAATCTCCACCCGGCACAGCCAGAAGAGGACTGGCCACCCCACATATGCTCTCTCTAATTCTCTCTTTCTTTCTCTCTCTCGGAGGACCTGAGCCCTAGGACCGTGCCCCAGGACTACCTGACATGATGACTCCTTGCTGTCCCCAGTCCACCTGACTGTGCTGCTGCTCCAGTTTCAACTGTTCTGCCTTATTATTATTCGACCATGCTGGTCATTTATGAACATTTGAACATCTTGGTCATGTTCTGTTATAATCTCTACCCGGCACAGCCAGAAGAGGACTGGCCACCCCACATAGCCTGGTTCCTCTCTAGGTTTCTTCCTAGGTTTTGGCCTTTCTAGGGAGTTTTTCCTAGCCACCGTGCTTTTACACCTGCATTGTTTGCTGTTTGGGGTTTTAGGCTGGGTTTCTGTACAGCACTTTGAGATATCAGCTAATGTACGAAGGGCTATATAAATAAATTTGATTTGATTTGATGACTAATGTAATCATCATAATAATTAAGCATAGTTAATTGATGTGACAAAATAATCGGCATCCCATTAATGGTAGTCACGTCACGACAGCGTCTATTACCAGAATGCTAACAAAATTAGCACAAGTCATAGTGAATTTCCATGGAGCCTGCTAGCTAGAAATGAAAATAAACTAACTGCAAAGACAGCCAATCCAGCTCATAAAGATAAACATATATAGGTAGGAGCTACCGAATGTCATGTTTGGTGAGTTTGGACATTTACAAGCAGATGTGAACAAGAGACATTGTGCAAATGAACAAAGTTTTTAAGCATGCTTTTCTGACAGAAGAACAATACTGGCTCTCCGGCAGCCTGTCTACAGCAGTCTGTCTACAGCAGCCTGTCTACTGTCTGTGTGGAGTCTGAGGTCACTAGGGCAACAGGCTGCTCAGCTCAGAGATGATGGGAGAGGAGCAGACAGTAAATATAGAGGAGAAAAAAACGCACGGAAATCAAGATAGCACTGGCAGCTGTACAAATAAGTAATCCAAAGTGCTTTGACTTCAAACACGGCAGAAAGCAACACAATATGAGGCACCGTCATCGTATTATTCAGCCACTAAGATATGAAGTTAAACTTAGGGGTCATGTTAATGCAGAATTCAGTGTTTTTCACTCAGGAAAAAAATACATCTTTCTAACACTCCTCCTCGATAATCGGCATCACTGATAAATAAGCTGTTGTGTGTATTTGTTTCTATTTTAATGATTGTCTATTTCGTCTTCCTACTATAGCATAGCATAGTATCTCCCCTTCATGCTTTCCTTGTCAAGTTATTATCTTGTAGCCTACTTTCGGGAAAGCTTAAGGTAGGCCTAGGTTTTTATGGAAAGGAGAAATATTTGCTCTGGAGTCTGATGTACGCTGGTGGCTTTGATTGATTAATGCAGGAGAACTGAAATCCTTCTTACCTCATTTCTACCAGCATGTCACGTGTGCAACTAGATGCAAAAGATGCAAAACCTCTAGATCACCTTTACTCCACACACAGAAACGCATACAAAGCTCTCCCTCGCCCACCATTTGGCTAATCTGACCATAACTCTATCTTCCTGATTCCTGCTTACAAGCAAAAACTCAAACAGGAAGTACCAATGGCGTGGACAATACGTAAGTGGTCCGATGAAGCGGATGCTAAACTACAGGACTGTATTGCTAGCGCAGACTGGATTATGTTCCCAGATTCAACAGAAGACATTAAGGTGTTTACAACATCAGTCACTCGCTGTCATTAATAAGTGCATTGACGACGTCATACACACAGTAACCATATGAACATATCCCAACCTGACGCCATGGATGACAGGCAACATCGGCACTGAGCTAAAGGCTAAAGCTACCACTTTCTAGGAGCGGGACACTAATCCGGACATTTCTAAAAAATCCTGCTACACCCTCTGACGAACCATCAAACGGGCAAAGTGTCAATACAGGACTAAGATCGAAATCTACTACACTGGCTCTGATGAGTGTCAGATGGGGCATGGCATACAAACTATCATGGGAAACCCAGGCACGACCTGCCCAGTGACGTGAGCCTACCAGACAAGCTAAATGCCTTCTATGCTCGCTTCGAGGCGAGCAACACTGAACCATGCATGAGCGCACCAGCTGTTCCGGATGATCACAAGGACGATGATAGAGCCTATAGGGAGGAGGCAAAGACCTGGCAGTGTGGTGCCAGAACAGCCCTTCCCTCAACGTCAGCAAGACAAAAGAACTGATTGTGGACTACAGGAAACAGAGGGCCAAGGATGCCCCCATTCACATTGACGGGGCTGAATTGGAGCAGGTCGAGAGCTTCAAGTTCCTCTGTGTCTACATCACTAAGGATCTATTATGGTCCACACACACCAACACAGTCATGAAGAGGGCACGACAATGACTCATCCCCCTCAGGAGGCTGAAAGGATTGGACATGGGCCCTCAGATCCTCAAAATGATCTACAGCTGCACCATTGAGAGTATCTTGACTGGCTGCATCACTGCTTGGTATGGCAACTGCTTGGCATCTGACAGCAACATCACTATGGCCAAGCTCCCTGCCATCCAGGACCTCTATACCAGGCGGTGTGAGAGGAAGGCCCCTAAAAATTGTCAAAGACTCCAACCACCCAAGTCATAGTCTGTTCACTCTGCTACTGCACAGCAAGCGCTACCGATGCACCGTCTGGAACCAACCAGATCCAGAAAAGCTTCTACCCCCAAGCCATAAGACCGCTAAATTGTTGGTTAAATAGTTACCAAATAGCATTGACCCTTTTTGCAACTTGTTTTACTCATCACAGAGGGCCAAGGATGCCCCCATTCACATTGACGGGGCTGAATTGGAGCAGGTCGAGAGCTTCAAGTTCCTCTGTGTCTACATCACTAAGGATCTATTATGGTCCACACACACCAACACAGTCATGAAGAGGGCACGACAATGACTCATCCCCCTCAGGAGGCTGAAAGGATTGGACATGGGCCCTCAGATCCTCAAAATGATCTACAGCTGCACCATTGAGAGTATCTTGACTGGCTGCATCACTGCTTGGTATGGCAACTGCTTGGCATCTGACAGCAACATCACTATGGCCAAGCTCCCTGCCATCCAGGACCTCTATACCAGGCGGTGTGAGAGGAAGGCCCCAAAAATTGTCAAAGACTCCAACCACCCAAGTCATAGTCTGTTCACTCTGCTACTGCACAGCAAGCGCTACCGATGCACCGTCTGGAACCAACCAGATCCAGAAAAGCTTCTACCCCCAAGCCATAAGACCGCTAAATTGTTGGTTAAATAGTTACCAAATAGCATTGACCCTTTTTGCAACTTGTTTTACTCATCACAGACGCTGCTGCAAGTGTTTATTATTTGTTTATTATTTGTCACATTATTCCTAGTTATGTGTACATACGTACCTCCATCACTTGGTACCCCTGCACATCCACTTGGTACTGGTACCCCTGCACATCCCCTTGGTACTGGTACCCCGTGTGTATAGCCAAGTTGTCGTTACGCATTTATTATTACGTGTTTTACCTTTCTATTAGTTCTCTATTTCCTTTCTCTCTGCGATGTTGGGAAGGACTCTTAACTATGCATTTCATTGTTAGTCTACACCTGTTGTTAATGAAGCATGTGACTAAATGTTCTTGATTTCATTCGATGTGCATCTTCTAGTGATTTATTGATAGGATAGGTGCCTGTCAGTAACAAAGCGATGACAGGGAAGCGCAGTCTGCTTTTTGTCCCGCGTCCCAGTACAGTTTGAGTGAAATGTGGTTGGTTGCAGCCGAATTGAATTTGCACATCTCATGTAATGTAAGCGGTAACCATGAGTCGAAAACCACGACTTATCCTAATTATTGTTTTCTGACACATTCATTGATTTTATTTTGGTTGTTTCACATAGCCAGCCACGTGGCGTCATGGCGCATAGTAGGTGATGTACGTTGCTTTGTTTGACAATTGAACAGCAAGTGTTGACTAGTTTATAAAAGGCGACGAAGTGACTGAATAAAGTCTCCTATATCCCTTTACCATTCATAAAACATGCAACGTGGTTATATGTCCACGGTGCCGCATCACCAGAGGATTTCCTAGGTTTCCTTTCCCATGATGTTGGGGCCAAACACTGATCCTAAAGTGAGTGACTCTCATCTCGTCAGTCAGTGTAGCCTACTGAAATGCATCAGTGAGAGAGCCGTTCATTTGGCTCCCTAATTTGCATATGCTACTGGTAGACCTAGGCTTTTTGGCAATTATCTACAGATAAATTATGGAAACATTCGATGAAGATGGTGAATCATCATTGGAGCAACAATAGGTAGTGGAGAGCCTCACTCTGGTCCAAATATGATCATTAGGGCCCTCAAGTAATCCAAGCATTAAAACGGAATCCAACTAAATTAAAACCACTATTGACCTTAGTAAGGAATCGACTAAATGGTTAAAGAAGAAGAGAGTGTGTGTAGGGTTGTTATGGTGACTGTATTTTTTTTTTTAACTAGGCAAGTCAGTTAAGAACAAATTCTTATTTTCAATGACGGCCTAGGAACAGTGGGTTAACTGCCTGTTCAGGGGCAGAACGACAGCTATGTACCTTGTCAGCTCGGGGGTTTGAACTTGCAGCCTTCCGGCTACTAGTCAAACACTCTAACCACTAGGCTACCCTACCGCCAGACTGGGCATGATGGCAGTCAAATTCCACATGACTGTTTAGTCACAGTAACTAGGCTTCTCCAAGCTCTGATGCTGCTGATGGTCATTAGTAGCCTACCAAACTTGCCAACTGCCTGATACTCAGCAGTCTTTTGTCCCTCTAATCACTCTGACATCAATGCAAATGTTATCAAATGAAAATCTAATCAAACACGCCATGAGAGCTCATGAGTTCATGTTGCGCAACATTTCTATAGGCTATGCACTTGCGCAAGAAAACAGAGTTTTGATTAGTTTCTATTAGTTTCTATTAAAAAGAGGAGGATCCAATCAGCTTTCTATAGGCTAGGCCTACTATATTTATGTATCATCTTTCCTAATATTAAGCACATTGCTTATATTTAAAACAGGACTATAGCCTACCTGGCTGGCATGAAAATTAACCAAGGGAAAAGCGTCCCCATTCTCTATTTAAGTGCATAGATGACATGCACCCCCCCCCCTGCCCCTGTTTTGAGACAGGTGCATGATAATGGTTCATTCTAAATCAAAACAAATGTCACACACATTTTATTTAGTATATGTAAAGACAAGATTAAATCAGAATAGTCTGATGCGTGACAATATTAGCTTATCACTTCTGAATTATATATTATCACTTGTGAATGATGCCCAGTGTAAGCCAAGAAACAATGCCTTTTTTTGTCACTTTTTCAAATCATAGTCGTGCACCTCATGTAGCCTAGCCCATAGTCCTCTATGTTTTAATAAGGTTAGTATCACACCTCATGTAGCCTAGCCCATAGTCCTCTATGTTTTAATAAGGTTAGTATCACACCTCATGTAGCCTAGCCCATAGTCCTCTATGTTTTAATAAGGTTAGTATCAGACCTCATGTAACCTAGCCCATAGTCCTATATGTTTTGATAAGGTTAGTATCACACCTCATGTAACCTAGCCCATAGTCCTATATGTTTTGATAACTAAAGTGGCCAAATCATTTCTTAAAATGAAACACATTAATCTGCTTTACAAGGTGTGTAGAGCCTAACTGGCCGACATAAGCAGTGTGTGAATTTCAAGTTCGGAGAAGATCATTTTCACCATATAAAATGCACCTTTGTAATAAAAGCATTACAAGCATAATCACATTGATGGTCACCTTTGATAATGTTGTTTTCCTGCTAATGGAACATTCACACTTATAGCCTGCTACCATGTGCACATTGCTGCACTTAAAATGTCAAGAAATAGTGGTCAAAAATAATAGCCCAATAGTGTGTGTATGCAGTTCTGTCCTTGAGCTGTTCTTGTCTATTAATGTTCTGTATTAAGTCATGGTTCATGTTTTGTGTTGGACCCCAGGAAGAGTAGGTGCTGCTTTCGCAACAGCTTACGGGGATCCTAATAAAATACAAATACCCCAAAAATTGGAATAAACATGTATTTTAGATGCTAGTGGTTGTATTCATTTGGGATCTATCGCATCCCACAACTGTCCCAGGCTATGTTTGGAATATTTATTTCTCGCACAGAATAGAATAGGTCAACTTTTGTACTCTGGGGGATAGTAGATTGACATAGGCTAGTGCTTTTGCTGTTCGTTAGGCCTACTCGTCTTGTTGGCTGACGAAAAGTACCATTCTTCCAATTTCTTCAAAATACCACTCGGAATTGGAAAAGGACGCAAGCAGATGTATTCCCGAAGTGTCTGTCTTCATTTGTAGCCTGTGAGAAAGACCCAAACACGTGATGAAGAGCCATGTGAGTGAGAGGTACTTCGGAGCAGCACTCAGGGAGAAGGGCACAACACAGCATTCCTGGCCAAGGGCAAAATGACCACTGGCCGCAAAAAAACATGGATTTTTTTAGAGAACATTATGGCCACATAACGGGGATGCCCCGGTGAAATTCAAGGCATTATCAAGTGTTTGTCATATTGTGAATGAGAGACTGATGAAGTGTGTACAGGCTGGGCAAAAAAACTAAGCAGAGCTCCTGCCTTTCAAGCAACTTTTTTCAAATCATCATTAGAGTCTCATCATGCAGCCTGTATTAAAAATCAAAACATATAGCCCAACGTTTGTAGAACAACTAAAGTTACATTAATAACTCTAAATTAAGAATATAGGAATATCTATTTCTTTGTTAACTGCTCAACACACACTCCTTCAAATAGTTTGGAGAAAATATATTTTCTATTTTATTCAACGTTGTTCAATTGTTTTCTTCATACTATAAAATAATGCCGTGGAATTCTGGGCAAATCTTGTCTGCTAAATGAACAAGTGTAGGCCACAGCCATTTGGCATAGCCAGATCAGGACCTAACATTAGGACAACTCAGAGTGTTCTCTGCCGTTCTTCTGAAATAGACTACATTTTCTTCATATCATGTTTCTTTAGGCCTGTCTAAAATAAATCATGGATTTATTGTGATGGTAGGCTATATTACATGGATTTATTAGACATTTCCAAATATAGACATTCCAAAGATTTGCATTAGTAGCTTGTGGAAGCCAGGAGATGCTAAATGTGTTTATATTAATTAACGTGAGACTGACAGTTATTTGCTTGACAATCACAGCCCTATGTGTGTGCCAGGGAGAGTGTGTGTGTGTGTGTGTGTGTGTGTGTCTATCTCCTTGTGTATCTATCTCCTTGTGTGTGTGTGTGTGTGTGTGTGTGTGTGTGTGTGTATCTCCTTCATGTTGGGAAGCCGGTTGACGTTTATTGTCATGAGTCTTGTCCTGGAGGCAGAACTGAGTAGTTTCCCTTAGATGGGACAGCTTCCAAGTCAAAACTGGCTATATTGTAAAAATTCATGAACACCAAAATAATTTCAGGTTAGGCTTTAGGGGTAGCAGTGTGGCCACGGTTAGGGCTAGGGTTAGGGTTTGGTTTAAAATCAGATTTGATGACTTTGTGGCTGTGCCAGCTAGTGACCACTCTGCAGAGCTGCCTCCAGGGCATTCGTGACAATAAATGCCAACCTGCCCTTGGACATGGCTGATTGTCTCAGCCTGTTGACATGCTGCCAGACATTATAATCAATCCCAGATCTACAGATAGGACGGAGCATGTAAACCCCAGATAACTATCCATCTATCTATGTTAGATGAGAGCTGCCTGGCGATCAAATGGAGAAAAAAGGGCGATAGGAGCAGGGATACATAAAGATGAAGGTGTGGAAGTAGACAGAGAAATAGAGAGAGACAAAGGTGGAAACAGTGAAACAGTGAACTAGAGAAATAGAGAGAGACAAAGGTGGAAACAGTGAAACAGTGAACTAGAGAAATAGAGAGAGACAAAGGTGGAAACTGTGAAACAGTGAACTATAGAAATAGAGAGAGACAAAGGTGGAAACAGTGAAACAGTGAACTAGAGAAATAGAGAGAGACAAAGGTGGAAACTGTGAAACAGTGAACTATAGAAATAGAGAGAGACAAAGGTGGAAACAGTGAAACAGTGAACTAGAGAAATAGAGAGAGACAAAGGTGGAAACCGAGAAACAGTGAACTAGAGAAATAGAGACAAAGGTGGATAACCAGAGAAACAGTGAACTAGAGAAATAGAGAGAGACAAAGATGGAAACAGAAAAACAGTGAACTAGAGAAAAAGAGAGAGAAAAAGGTGGATAACCAGAGAAACAGTGAACTAGAGAAAGAGAGAGAGAGAAAGGTGGATAACCAGAGAAACAGTGAACTAGAGAAATAGAGAGAGACAAAGGTGGAAACAGTGATACAGTGAACTAGAGAAAGAGAGAGAGAGAAAGGTGGATAACCAGAGAAACAGTGAACTAGAGAAAGAGAGAGAAAGGTGGATAACCAGAAAAACAGTGAACTAGAGAAAGAGAGAGAGAGAAAGGTGGATAACCAGAGAAACAGTGAACTAGAGAAAGAGAGAGAGACAAAGGTGGATAAGCAGAGAAACAGTGAACTAGAGAAAGAGAGAGAGAGACAAAGGTGGATAACCAGAGAAACAGTGAACTAGAGAAAGAGAGAGAGAAAGGTGGATAACCAGAGAAACAGTGAACTAGAGAAAGAGAGAGAGAGAAAGGTGGATAACCAGAGAAACAGTGAACTAGAGAAATAGAGAGAGACAAAGGTGGAAACAGTGAAACAGTGAACTAGAGAAAAAGAGAGAGACAAAGGTGGAAACAGTGAAACAGTGAACTAGAGAAATAGAGAGAGACAAAGGTGGATAACCAGAGAAACAGTGAACTAGAGAAAGAGAGAGAGAGAAAGGTGGATAACCAGAGAAACAGTGAACTAGAGAAAGCGAGAGAGAGAAAGGTGGATAACCAGAGAAACAGTGAACTAGAGAAATAGAGAGAGACAAAGGTGGAAACAGAAAAACAGTGAACTAGAGAAAAAGAGAGAGACAAAGGTGGATAACCAGAGAAACAGTGAACTAGAGAAAGAGAGAGAGAGAAAGGTGGATAACCAGAGAAACAGTGAACTAGAGAAATAGAGAGAGACAAAGGTGGAAACAGTGATACAGTGAACTAGAGAAAGAGAGAGAGAGAAAGGTGGATAACCAGAGAAACAGTGAACTAGAGAAAGAGAAAGGTGGATAACCAGAGAAACAGTGAACTAGAGAAAGAGAGAGAGAGAAAGGTGGATAACCAGAGAAACAGTGAACTAGAGAAAGAGAGAGAGACAAAGGTGGATAAGCAGAGAAACAGTGAACTAGAGAAAGAGAGAGAGAGACAAAGGTGGATAACCAGAGAAACAGTGAACTAGAGAAAGAGAGAGAGAGAAAGGTGGATAACCAGAGAAACAGTGAACTAGAGAAAGAGAGAGAGAGAAAGGTGGATAACCAGAGAAACAGTGAACTAGAGAAATAGAGAGAGACAAAGGTGGAAACAGTGAAACAGTGAACTAGAGAAAAAGAGAGAGACAAAGGTGGAAACAGTGAAACAGTGAACTAGAGAAATAGAGAGAGACAAAGGTGGATAACCAGAGAAACAGTGAACTAGAGAAAGAGAGAGAGAGAAAGGTGGATACCAGAGAAACAGTGAACTAGAGAAAGAGAGAGAGAGAAAGATGGAAACAGTGAAACAGTGAACTAGAGAAAAAGAGAGAGACAAAGGTGGAAACAGTGAAACAGTGAACTAGAGAAATAGAGAGAGACAAATGTGGAAACAGTGAAACAGTGAACTATAGAAATAGAGAGACAAAGGTGGAAACAGAGAAACAGTGAACTAGAGAAATAGAGAGAGACAAAGGTGGATAACCAGAGAAACAGTGAACTAGAGAAAGAGAGAGAGAGAAAGGTGGATAACCAGAGAAACAGTGAACTAGAGAAATAGAGAGAGACAAGGTGGAAACAGTGAACCAGTGAACTAGAGAAAAAGAGAGAGACAAAGGTGGAAACAGTGAAACAGTGAACTAGAGAAATAGAGAGAGACAAAGGTGGATAACCAGAGAAACAGTGAACTAGAGAAAGAGAGAGAGAGAAAGGTGGATAACCAGAGAAACAGTGTACTAGAGAAAGAGAGAGAGAGCAGATGGACATGTTATAAAAACACAAGTGAGTGGCAGTAGGTACTGTTCTCCTCTCTGCATGTAGTCTGTTGATCAGACTCAGATACCTCTCTCTCCCTCCCTCTTTCTCCACCTCTCTCCATATCTCTCAATTCAATTCAAAGGGCTTTATTGGTGTAACGGATGTGAAACGGCTATCTTAGTTAGCGGTGCGCGCTAAATAGCGGTTCAATCGGTGAAGTCACTTGCTCTGAGACCTTGAAGTAGTAGTTCCCCTTGCTCTGCAAGGGCAGCGGCTTTTGTGGAGCGATGGGTAACGATGCTTCGTGGGTGTCAGTTCTTGATGTGTGCAGAGGGTCCCTGGTTCGTGCCCGGGTATGGGCGAGGGGACGGTCTAAATGTATACTGTTACATTGGCATGGGAAGCATGTTTACCTTGTAAAAGCAAGTGAAATAAATAGTAAACATTTCATTAACAAAAGTTTAAAATGTCATACTATGGCTATGTACAGTGTTGTAAAAATGTACAAATAGTTGAAGTACAATAGGGAAAATAAATAAACACAAATATAGGTTGTATTTACAATGGTGTTTGTTCTTCATTGGTTGCCCTTTTCTTGTAGCAACAGGTCACACATCTTTCTGCTGTAGAGAAACACTGAGGTATTCCACCTTATAGATTTGGGAGTTTATCAAAATTGGATTTGTTTTCGAATACTTTGTGGTTCTGTGGGAAATATGTCTCTCTAATATGGTCATACATTTGGCAGGAGGTTAGAAAGTACAGCTCAGTCTCGACCTCATTTTATGGGCAAATAGCCTGTATTCTCTTGAGAGCCAGGTCTGCTTATGGCCGACTCTCTCTCCCTCTCTCCCCCTCTCCCTCTGGTGTAAATATTGTTTCAGAGACTGGATTATCTACACAAACACACATGGTCAATGTCTGACAGCCAACCGGTGTGTCTGAGTGGCTGTGTGTGTGTGTGTGTGTGTGCCTGCCAACGTGTGTGTCCTGCCAAAAATTCAATCAACTCTGAAATTGATGAACATTTGGGCGGGATAGAGGGTGGTGTAACTATGGGTGTCTGGCTGAATCGCCACGAACACCTAACAGCTGAAAAAAGGCAGTTAAACAGCATTATTCTAAATAAACACAGCTAAATGATTGAAGTGCCATACTGCATCGCTGGTTTACAACAGAGGAGACCAGCAGCTGAATTACTGGACAAATTAAAACTGCTCTTTTAGACACAAAGAAAACACTTGAAAAGCTCTGTCTTTTCTTTCTTTCTTTCTCTCTTCCACTTTCCCATTTTTTCCACTTCTTTGAACTTCTCTTTACTTTTCTCTTTCCCTCTCTCTATCCCTCTCTCTTTACCTCTCTCTTTCCCTGTCTCTTTCCCTCTCTCTATCCCTCTCTCTTTACATCTCTTTATCCCCCTCTCTCTTTCTCTCTCACGTTCCCTCTCTCTATCCCTCTCTCTATCCCTTTCTCTTTCCCCCTCTCTATCCCTCTCTTTACCTCTCTCTATCCCTCTAACTTTCCCTCTCTCTATCCCTCTCTCTTTACCTCTCTCTTTACCTCTCTCTATCCCTCTCTCTTTCCCTCTCTCTATCCCTCTCTCTATCCCTCTCTCTTTCCCTCTCTCTTTCCCTCTCTCTTACCTTCTCTCTTTACCTCTCTATTCCTCTAACTTTCCCTATCTCGTACCCTCTCTCTTACCCTCCTCTTACCCTCTCTCTATCCCTCTCTCTTTCCCTCTCTCTTTCCCTCTCTCTTTACCTCTCTCTTTCCCTCTCTCTTTACCTCTCTCTTTCCCTCTCTCATTACCTCTCTCTATCCCTCTAACTTTCCCTATCTCGTACCCTCTCTCGTACCCTCTCTCTTACCCTCTCTCTTTCCCTCTCCCTTTCCCTCTCTTTTTACCTCTCTCTTTACCTCTCTCTTTCCCTCTCTCTTTCCCTCTGTCATTACCTCTCTCTATCCCTCTAACTTTCCCTCTCTCTTACCCTCTCTCTTACCCTCTCTCTTTACCTCTCTCTTTCCCTCTCTCTTTACCTCTCTCTTTCCCTCTCTCTTTCCCTCTCTCTATCCCTCTAACTTTCCCTCTCTCTTACCCTCTCTCTTTACCTCTCTCTTTCCCTCTCCCTTTACCTCTCTCTTTCCCTCTCTCTTTCCCTCTCTCTTTACCTCTCTCTTTACCTCTCTCTTTCCCTCTCTCTTTACCTCTCTCTTTACCTCTCTCTTTCCCTCTCTCTTTACCTCTCTCTTTCCCTCTCTCATTACCTCTCTCATTACCTCTCTCTTTACCTCTCTCTTTACCTCTCTTTTTCCACTGTAGTAACCTCTCCAGTGGTCATGAAAACATTTACATATGAAAAAAAATCACCTAAAGGAAAATAACTACCTGTGGGCACACACACACACACACACACACACACACACACACACACACACACACACACACACACACACACACACACACACACACACACACACACACACACACACACACACACCACTCCAGGGAGTAACAAATTCTTGCGGTGTATAATGGGGTGAGCATCCTACGCTCTCCAGGAATAAATCTGCTGATTTATATTCCCACTTCTGTTTTCTACTGTCTGCATTTTCTTGCGTGTGTGTATGTGTGTGTGTGTGTGTGCCAAGTCATACATTATGCTGCACTGAAAGCGGTAGTTTGAATCCGACTCCTCTGCTATCGATCTGCTACTGAGGTCATGCATCTCCTCTGGACTACCCAGAGACAGAGAGACAGAGAGAGACAGAGAGAGAGAGAGGGGGAGGTCTAAAGGTGGGAAAGAGGGGGTCTAAAGGTGGGAGAGGGGGTTTAAAGGTGGGAGAGTGAGGGGGTCTAAAGGTGGGAGAGAGGGGGGGCTCTAAAGGTGGGAGAGAGGAGGGGTCTAAAGTGGGAGAGAGGGGGGGAGGAAGGGGGGTCTAAAGGTGGGAGAGAGGGGGGTCTAAAGGTGGGAGAGAGGGGGGTCTAAAGGTGGGAGAGAGGGGGGTCTAAAGGTGGGAGAGAGGGGGAGGAAGGGGGGTCTAAAGGTGGGAGAGAGGGTGGGGGGTCTAAAGGTGGGAGAGAGGGGGGGTCTAAAGGTGGGAGAGAGGGGGGTCTAAAGTTGGGAGAGATGGGGGTCTAAAGGTGGGAGAGAGGGGGAGGAAGGGGGAGTCTAAAGGTGGGAGAGAGGGGGAGGAAGGGGGTCTAAAGGTGGGAGAGAGGGGGTCTAAAGGTGGGAGAGAGGGGGTCTAAAGGTGGGAGAGAGGGGGTCTAAAGGTGGGAGAGAGGGGGAGGAAGGGGGGTCTAAAGGTGGGAGAGGGGGGTCTAAAGGTGGGAGAGGGAGGGGGAGGAAGGGGGGTTCTAAAGGTGGGAGAGAGGGGGTCTAAAGGTGGGAGAGGGAGGGGGAGGAAGGGGGGTTCTAAAGGTGGGAGAGAGGGGGTCTAAAGGTGGGAGAGGGAGGGGGTCTAAAGGTGGGAGAGGGAGGGGGAGGAAGGGGGGTTCTAAAGGTGGGAGAGAGGGGGTCTAAAGGTGGGAGAGAGAGAGGGGGTCTAAAGGTGGGAGAGAGGGGGTCTCAAGGTGGGAGAGAGGGTGGGGGGTCTAAAGGTGGGAGAGAGGGGGGTCTAAAGGTGGGAGAGAGGGGGGTCTAAAGGTGGGAGAGAGGGGGTCTAAAGGTGGGAGAGAGGGGGAGGAAGGGGGGTCTAAAGGTGGGAGAGAGGGGGGTCTAAAGGTGGGAGAGGGAGGGGGGGAGGAAGGGAGGTCTAAAGGTGGGAGAGAGGGGGGTCTCAAGGTGGGAGAGAGGTGGGGGGTCTAAAGGTGGGAGAGAGGGGGAGGAAGGGGGGTCTAAAGGTGGGAGAGAGAGGGGTCTAAAGGTGGGAGAGAGGGGGGGAGTAAGGGGGGTCTAAAGGTGGGAGAGAGGGGGAGGAAGGGGGGTCTAAAGGTGGGAGAGGGGGAGAAAGGGGGTCTAAAGGTGGGAGAGAAAGGGGGTCTAAAGGTGGGAGAGAGGGGGGTCTAAAGGTGGGAGAGAGGGGGTCTAAAGGTGGGAGAGAGGGGGAGGAAGGGGGGTCTAAAGGTGGGAGAGGGGGTCTAAAGGTGGGAGAGGGAGGGGGGAGGAAGGGGGGTTCTAAAGGTGGGAGAGAGAGGGGTCTAAAGGTGGGAGAGAGGGGGTCTAAAGGTGGGAGAGAGGGGGTCTAAAGGTGGGAGAGGGAGGGGGGTCTAAAGGTGGGAGAGAGGGGGTCTAAAGGTGGGAGAGAGGGGGAGGAAGGGGGGGGTCTAAAGGTGGGAGAGAGGGGGTCTAAAGGTGGGAGAGAGGGGGAGTAAGGGGGTCTAAAGGTGGGAGAGAGGGGGAGGAAGGGGGTCTAAAGGTGGGAGAGGGGGAGAAAGGGGGTCTAAAGGTGGGAGAGAAAGGGGGTCTAAAGGTGGGAGAGAGGGGGGGTCTAAAGGTGGGAGAGAGGGGGTCTAAAGGTGGGAGAGAGGGGGTCTAAAGGTGGGAGAGAGGGGGAGAGGAAGGGGGGTCTAAAGGTGGGAGAGGGGGGTCTAAAGGTGGGAGAGGGAGGGGGGAGGAAGGGGGGTTCTAAAGGTGGGAGAGAGGGGGGTCTAAAGGTGGGAGAGAGGGTGGGGGGTCTAAAGGTGGGAGAGAGGGGGGTCTAAAGGTGGGAGAGAGGGGGTCTAAAGGTGGGAGAGAGGGGGGTCTAAAGGTGGGAGAGAGGGGGAGGAAGGGGGGGTCTAAAGGTGGGAGAGAGGGGGGGGTCTAAAGGTGGGAGAGGGAGGGGGGGAGGAGGGGGTCTAAAGGTGGGAGAGAGGGGGGTCTCAAGGTGGGAGAGAGGTGGGGGGGTCTAAAGGTGGGAGAGAGGGGGGGTCTAAAGGTGGGAGAGGGAGGGGGTCTAAAGGTGGGAGAGAGGGGGGTCTAAAGGTGGGAGAGAGGGGGGTCTAAAGGTGGGAGAGGGAGGGGGGTCTAAAGGTGGGAGAGGGAGGGGGTCTAAAGGTGGGAGAGAGGGGGTCTAAAGGTGGGAGAGGGAGGGGGTCTAAAGGTGGGAGAGAGGGGGTCTAAAGGTGGGAGAGAGGGGGAGGAAGGGGGGTCTAAAGGTGGGAGAGAGAGGGGGTCTAAAGGTGGGAGAGAGGGGGAGTAAGGGGGTCTAAAGGTGGGAGAGAGGGGGTCTAAAGGTGGGAGAGAGGGGGAGTAAGGGGGGTCTAAAGGTGGGAGAGAGGGGGGTCTAAAGGTGGGAGAGAGGGGGTCTAAAGGTGGGAGAGAGGGGGAGGAAGGGGGGGTCTAAAGGTGGGAGAGAGGGGGAGGAAGGGGGGTCTAAAGGTGGGAGATGGGGGGTATAAAGGTGGGAGAGGGAGGGGGAGGAAGGGGGGTTCTAAAGGTGGGAGGGAGGGGGTCTAAAGGTGGGAGGGGGTCTAAAGGTGGGAGAGGGAGGGGGATGAAGGGGGTTCTAAAGGTGGGAGGGAGGGGGGTCTAAAGGTGGGAGGGGGTCTAAAGGTGGGAGAGGGAGGGGGTCTAATGGTGGGAGAGAGGGGGTCTAAAGGTGGGAGAGGGAAGGGGGGTCTAAAGGTGGGAGAGAGGGGGGAGGAAGGGGGAGAGAGGGGGTCTAAAGGTGGGAGAGAGGGGGTCTAAAGGTGGGAGAGAGGGGGTCTAAAGGTGGGAGAGGGGGAGGAAGGGGGGTCTAAAGGTGGGAGAGAGGGGGGTCTAAAGGTGGGAGAGAGGGGGGGAGGAAGGGGGGTCTAAAGGTGGGAGAGAGGGGGTCTAAAGGTGGGAGAGAGGGGGGGTCTAAAGGTGGGAGGGAGGGGGGTCTAAAGGTGGGAGAGAGGGGGTCTAAAGGTGGGAGAGGGAGGGTCTAAAGGTGGGAGAGGGAGGGGGGTCTAAAGGTGGGAGAGGGAGGGGGGTCTAAAGGTAGGAGGGAGAGGGGGTCTAAAGGTAGGAGGGAGAGGGGGTCTAAAGTTGGGAGGAGGGGGTCTAAAGGTGGGAGGAGGGGGGTCTAAAGGTGGGAGGGAGGGGGGGTCTGCTAGACAGATAAAGCTTGAGACAGAAACTGTACAGAGAAAAACATGAAAAGGCCTCCCCAAAAAATATATAATAAACATAGTCAAATAATTGATGGAAATACCACTCAATATAAATACATTTAACTGTCATGCTTATCATATGCACATTTGCATAATTTAGTTGAATTAAATTGGCATGTATTTTCATTAGTCATCATGCATCTTTTTTATCCAACACAACTATCACACGCGCACAGCATACAGAGCCTATTCTGAGCAGGAATACTCCTGAAGCTCCTCAGCTGGTTGCTGCTGGGGTAAAACATGTGCTTTTAAAAGCCAAGTGCACAACAATTCTAAATGCAATCGCTTGTTTAAAACTGTTTTGGTGCACGATTATATTTGTATTCCTCAACTGGTAGGTAATTGAAGTGGACCTCCCATTCACCATTCAAGTGCAGGCACAGGCCATCAGCGCATTTACATGTGAGCTGGAGGCAGTATGCGTTTTGAAAACATTCTTCATTGTTTGAAACCTGAATGTTTTACTTCATATTAGGAGGTGTGTCTAACCTGAGGCAGGTGTCGTTCGTCATCTCTGATTGAGAATCCTACTTAGGGAGCCTTTTCCCACCTGTGTTTCGTGGGTGTTTATTTTCTGTCTTTGTGTATGTCACCAGACAGGACTGTTTCGGTTCGTATCATTCTCGTTGTTATTTTTGTTTTAGTGTTCTGAGTTGAATAAATATCGTCATGAATACGTACCACGCTGCGCTTTGGTTCGATCCTTGCTACTCCTCGTCAGAAGAAGAGGACGAGCGTTACAGAAACACCCACCACCAAAGGACCAAGCAGCGTGGTAACGGGCAGCAGCAGCGATCTCCAGACTCCTGGACATGGGAGGAGATTTTGGATGGCAAAGGACCCTGGGCACAGGCTGGGGAATATCGCCGCCCCAAGGCAGAGCTGGAGGCAGCGAAAGCTGAGAAGTGGTATGGAGGCAGCGTGGCTGGAAGCCCGAGAGGCAGCCCCAAAAATGTCTTAGGGGGGGCACACGGGGAGTGTGGCTAAGTCAGGTAGGAGACCTGAGCCAACTCCTTATGCTTACCGTGGAGAGAGAGGGACCGGGCAGGCACCGTGTTATGCCGTGAGGCGCACGGTGTCCCCGTTGCGCAGGCATAGCCCGGTGCGGTACATAACAGTGCCTAGTGGGCATCGAGCCAGGTGCCATGAAGCCGGCTCAGCGCATCTGGTGACCTGGAGACCCATGAGGCGGCACACAATTGGTCCAGCGTTGTCCGGTTTAGGGGAGGGTCTGACCGGCCGGGATTTCCTTGTCCCATCGCACTATAGCGACTTCTTGTGGTGGGCCGGGCACCTGCAAGCTGACTTCGGTCGCCAGCTGGACAGTGTTTTCTCTGACACATTGGTGTGGCTGGCTTCCGGGTTAAGCGAGCAAGTGCCCGGCCCACCACTTCCGGGTTAAGCGAGCAAGTGCCTGGCCCACCACTTCCGGGTTAAGCGAGCAAGTGCCCGGCCCACCACTTCCGGGTTAAGCGAGCAGTGCCCGGCCCACCACTTCCAGGTTAAGCGAGCAAGTGCCCGGCCCACCACTTCCGGGTTAAGCGAGCAGTGCCCGGCCCACCACTTCCGGGTTAAGCGAGCAGTGCGTCAAGAAGCAGCGATGGGGCAAGACTGTCACTACAAAATGGATATCACGAAATTGGGGAGAAAAACTGGTAAAAGTACAAAAAATACATAATCTGAATGTGATTTCTGTCATTCTGAGCACTGTGAGTGGACGCCCTATCAATTTCTCAAATGTCCGGTAAAATAAAATCTTCCCGGTCACGTTGTCTGGCACCACATTTTCAAAAAAGGAAACCATGGCCTGTCTGTGTACTATACCTGAAAGGCATGTTTAACTTCTCTAGGGTAGGGGGCAGCATTGAGAATTTTGGATGAAATGCGTGCCCAAATTAAACTGCCTGCCATAAAAGGTAGAATATGCATATAATTAGTCGATTTGGATGGAAAACACTCTGAAGTTTTAAAAACTGTTTGAATGATGTCTGTGAGTATAACATAACTCAAATGGCAGGCAAAAACCTGAGAAAAAATCCAACCAGGATGTGGGAAATCTGAGGTTTGTAGTTTTTCAACTCTTGGCCTATCGAATACACAGTGTCTATGGGGTCATATTGCACTTCCTAAGGCTTCCACTAGATGTCAACAGTCTTTAGAACCTTGTTTGATGTTTCTACTGTGAAGTGGGGGTGAATGAGAGGGGAATGAGTCAGAGGTCTGCCAGAGAGGCATGAGCTGGCCAGGCTCGTTCACGTGAGAGTTAGCTTGTGTTCCATTGCATTTCTGAAGACAAAGGAATTCTCCGGTTGGAACTTTATTGAAGATTTATGTTAAAAACATCCTAAAGATTGATTCTATACATCGTTTGACCTGTTTCTACGGACTGTAACGGAACGTTTTGACTTTTCGTCTGCTCCTAGTGATCGTGTGTCATGAATTTGGAATACTGGGCTAAATGCGTGAACAAAAAGGAGGTATTTTGACGTAAATGATGGACATTATCGAAAAATCTAACATTTATTGTGGAACTGGCATTCCTGGAAGTGCATTCTGGTGAAGATCATCAAAGGTAAGTGAATATTTATAATGTTATTTCTGACTTTTGTTGACTCCAACATGACGGATATCTGTTTGGCTTGATTTGTTGTCTGAGGGCTGTACTCAGATTATTGCATGGTTTGCTTTTTCCGTAAAGTTTTTTTTTGAAATCTGACACAGCGGTTGCATTGAGGAGAAGTGGATCTAAAATTCCATGCATAACAGTTGTATCTTTTAGCAATGATTATTATGAGTATTTCTGTAAATTGATGTGGCTCTCTGCAAAATCACGGATGTTTTGGAACTACTGAACATAACGCGTAGATTGCTTCTCGATGTTTCTATTTTTAGTTTGGTCAGGGTGTGATGTGGGTGGGTATTCTATGTTGTAGGTCTAGGTTTTCTTTTTCTATGTGTTTGACCTGGTATGGTTCTCAATCAGAGGCAGCTGTCTATTGTTGTCTCTGATTGAGAGCCATACTTAGGTAGCCTGTTTTCCCATTTTGAGTTGGGTGATTATTTTCTGGTTAGTGTTTGTTGCACCTGTCAGAACTGTTCGGTTATGGTTTTGTTGTTTTTGTTCTGGTTCATTCTGGATTAAAAGTATTATGGACACGTACCACGCTGCACTTTGGTCCTCCTCTCCTTCCACCAACGACAATCGATACAATTTTTGGATATAAATATGAACTTTACCGAACAAAACATACATGTATTGTATAACATGAAGTCCTATGAGTGTCATCTGATGAAGATCATCAAAGATTAGTGATTCATTTTATCTCTATTACTGCTTTTTGTGACTCCTCTCTTTGGCTGGAAAAAATGGCTGTGTTTTTCTGTGACTTGGCTCTGACCTAACATAATCGTTTGGTGTGCTTTCGTCGTAAAGCCTTTTTGAAATCGGACACTGTGGCTGGATTTACAACAAGTGTATCTTAAAAATGGTGTAAAATAATTGTATGTTTGAGGAATTTTAATTATGGGATTTCTGTTGTTTTGAATTTGGCGCCCTTCAGTTTCACTGGTTGTTGACGAGGTGGAAACGCTAGCATCCCACGTAACCTAGAGAGGTTAAAGGGGTTTAAATAGATATCTGGCTCTTTTTTTATTTTATTTTACCTTTATTTAACCAGGCAAGTCAGTTAAGAACAAATTCTTATTTTCAATGACGGCCTAGGAACAGTGGGTTAACTGCCTGTTCAGGGGCAGAACGACAGATTTGTACCTTGTCAGCTCGGGGGTTTGAACTTGCAACCTTCCGGTTACAAGTCCAATGCTCTAAACACTAGGTTACCCTGCCGCCCCACGGGGTTTAAAAGGGGTTTAAAAAGATCTCTGGCTCTTTAAAGGGGTGTAAATAAATCTCTGGCTCTTTAAAGGGGTTTAAATAGATCTCTGGCTCTTTAAAGAGCACAACAGTGGTCTAACCAATTACATTGCTCAGCAGGAGAGAACAACACCTGTGTTCTCAACAGGATAGACAGAGAGGAGAGGGGAGGGGAGAAGAGGGGAGGTGAAGAGAGGAGAGGACAGGAGAGGGGAGGGGATGGGATGGGAGAAGAGGGGAGGTGAAGAGAGGAGAGGACAGGAGAGGGGAGGGGAGGGAGAAGAGGGGAGGTGAAGAGAGGAGAGGACAGGAGAGGGGAGGGGAGGGGAGAAGAGGGGAGGTGAAGAGAGGAGAGGACAGGAGAGGGGAGGGGAGAAGAGGGGAGGTGAAGAGAGGAGAGGCCTGGAGAGGGGAGGAGAGAAGAAGAGAGGTGAGGACTGGAGAGGGGAGGGGAGAAGAAGAGAGGAGAGGAGAGGAGAGTGTCCTAGACAAATCTTAGCTCATCATTATTAACATGACAAAGAGTAAGTGCCATCGTCCCAAAACAACGCTCAAAGTGAACGACAGCAGTGTCCAATATAACCACAACAGTTTAAATAGACATGAAGGCAAATCATGAAATCACCTGCTAAACATCTAGACCATCATGCTTTGCTGGAACCGATATGAAGTACTTTCCATTAGGAGGGGCAGGGAGAGGATGACTGTATGAAGTGTGTAGGTGGTGGACCTGTTGCCAGAATAGGGTGCTTTTCCATTAGGAGGGGCAGGGAGAGGATGACTGTATGAAGTGTGTAGGTGGTGGACCTGTTGTCAGAATAGGGTGCTTTTCCATTAGGAGGGGCAGGGAGAGGATGACTGTATGAAGTGTGTAGGTGGTGGACCTGTTGCCAGAATAGGGTGCTTTTCCATTAGGAGGGGCAGGGAGAGGATGACTGTATGAAGTGTGTAGGTGGTGGACCTGTTGCCAGAATAGGGTGCTTTTCCATTAGGAGGGGCAGGGAGAGGATGACTGTATGAAGTGTGTAGGTGGTGGACCTGTTGTCAGAATAGGGTGCTTTTCCATTAGGAGGGGCAGGGAGAGGATGACTGTATGAAGTGTGTAGGTGGTGGACCTGTTGTCAGAATAAGGTGCTTTTCCATTAGAATCAGAATACATGTATATAAAGTAACATATTGTACTAGAATCCCTGGTGTTGTATTGGCTAAGGGCTCTTCTCTTTCAGCCCTTCTCACCCTTCCTCCTCCATAGCTCTCCCTCCCTTCCCCTCTCTATCCCTCCTATCCTCTTCACAAAAACGTTCGATTGTCAGCCTCCCTCAGTTGAAATCCCAGTGGATTGTGGGATATGGTTTTGTCCTGAGTGTGACACACTGGGCTCCAATGATTTATACCTCTTTGCCTCACACACACACACACACACACACACACACACACACACACACACACACACACACACACACACACACACACACACACACACACACACACACACACACACACACACACACACACACACACAAACACACACTCTCTGTATGTTCGCCAGGGGAACGGGACAGATCACTAATCCTAGCCCAGAGAAAGACCCACCAGGTGGATTAAACCACAAACATGGGTGGGTGGAAAGGAGAGATGGAGAGGAGGCGGGGACAATATGGAAGAGAGGAGTGGGTTAGAGGTAGGAGAGTAGGTAAGATAAAAAAGTTTAAGAGGGGTCTCCTCTCCTCTCCTGTCTTCTCCTATCCATCCTGTCCTCTCCTCTCCTGTCCTCTCCCTCCTGTCCCCTCCCTCCTCTCCTCTCATGTCCTCTCCTCTCCTGACCTCTCCTCTCCTATCCCCTCCTGTCCTCACCTCGACAGTCCCCTCCCTCCTGTCCTCTCCTCTCCTGTCCCCTCCCTCCTGTCCCCTCCTGTCCTCTCCTCTCCTGTCCTCTCCTCTCCTGTCCCCTCCTGTCCCTTCCCTCCTGTCCCTTCCATCCTGTCCCCCTCCAGTCTCCTCCCTTCTGTCCCCTCCTCTCCTGTCCCCTCCCTGCTGTCCCCTCCTGTCCTCTCATGTCCCCTCCCTCCTCTCCCCTCCTGTCCTCTCCTGTCCCCTCCCTCCTGTCCTCTCCTCTCCTGTCCCCTCCTGTCCTCTCCCTCCTGTCCCCTCCGCTCCCTCCTGTCCCCTCCGCTCCCTCCTGTCCCCTCCGTCCTCTCCTATCCATCCTGTCCTCTCCTCTCCTGTCCTCTCCCTCCTGTCCCCTCCCTCCTCTCCTCTCCTCTCCTGGCCCCTCCTCTCCTGGCCCCTCCGCTAACCCTCCGGTCCTCTCCTCTCCTCTTCCTCCTCTCCATCCTAACCTCTCCTTTCCTCTCCTGGCACCTCCTCTCCTGGCCCCTCCTCTCCTGGCCCCTCCTCTCCTGGCCGCTCCTCTCCTGGCCCCTCCGCTGCCTCCGGTCCTCTCCTCTCCTCTTCCTCCTCTCCATCCTAACCTCTCCTTTCCTCTCCTGGCACCTCCTCTCCTGGCCCCTCCTCTCCTGGCCCCTCCTCTCCTGGCACCTCCTCTCCTGGCCCCTCCTCTCCTGGCCGCTCCTCTCCTGGCCCCTCCGCTGCCTCCGGTCCTCTCCTCTCCTCTTCCTCCTCTCCATCCTAACCTCTCCTTTCCTCTCCTGGCACCTCCTCTCCTGGCCCCTCCTCTCCTGGCCCCTCCTCTCCTGGCCGCTCCTCTCCTGGCCCCTCCTCTCCTGGCCCCTCCTCTCCTGGCCGCTCCTCTCCTGGCCCCTCCTCTCCTGGCCCCTCCACTGCTTCCTGTCCTCTCCTCTCCTGGCCCCTCCTCTCCTGGCCCATCCTCTCCTGTCCCATCCTGTTATCTCCCTCCTGTCCCCTCCCTCCTGTCCCCTCCTGTCCTGTCCTGTCACATTACTATTTCTTGTTTACAAGCACACAACTACGGGAGACCGGAGCCTTGTGACATGTTCATCAAACCAGCTCCACGCGTGTGTCTGCGTGCGCCATCATGTGCATGTTGATTTAGTCTATATCCACCAGACACGTTCATGACACACAGGTTAAAATACCAAAAACAACTGTGAACCAACTATATCACCTCCAACATGGTGGAGGATAATAAAGAAATATTCATTGTTGACAAAGATGGAATCTGGAATCTGTCTGATATATGAAAAGCTGGTGGGGAAAGACAGAGGATGTCTAATTCATTGACAAAGACACGATGGTCTTTAACACTGTATTAAGCCAAAGTAAGAAAACGGGATGAGAAATTATTTCTGGAGAATCATGACAGGATATTGCAGAGATATAAGGATAGTTTGAAAGCTCTTGGTGGACAAATCAAAACCTTGAAAGAAGAAATTCAACAATTACAGTCAATGGTCGTTAAAAGAGACTTGGCTCCAACATGTGGAGGACCCTTTGTTCCTTCAATCCACCCTCAGGCTGAGTTTCTCAAGGATGATCGGGTTTCAAGCATCTGGTCAGCACTGCTTTGAGTCA
Organism: Oncorhynchus nerka; assembly: GCF_034236695.1. Lineage (NCBI taxonomy): Eukaryota > Metazoa > Chordata > Actinopteri > Salmoniformes > Salmonidae > Oncorhynchus > Oncorhynchus nerka. The sequence goes on along the minus strand of NC_088401.1, from coordinate 16,626,688 downwards.
ACAGATACTGACAGCGGTGACGAACGATGTCTCAGGCCAACCAGAACACTGGCTGTAAAAGGTAGTAAAGACAAACCTCCGGTGACAGTAAACACACATAAGTCAGCATATCCAAAACAGCTGGATGAATGGTCAAAAACCTTGAAACATCCCTGAGAAGTGGGTATGAAAACGGGGGACCATTTGAAGCGTTATAAGAAACTCTACAATCTACATCCTTATGATGGGTTACAGTTACTAGCCTTTGTTTTGAACAACCGTGAACATGGTGTACTTGAAGAAAAGGTTTATAGAGCTGTGGGTGGTGAAGAGCAAGATGTGGCCGATGGATGGAGAGCCACAAGTTAGGGTCTGACCAATGCAAAAAAAACAAAATAACCATTTGTTGAAGAAAGGTTTAGAGCAGAGGTGGTCAGACACAGTGGGTCACCTGACATGGAAGATGAAGATACAGTGGGTCACCTGACATGGAAGATGAAGATACAGTGGGTCACCTGACATGGAAGATGAAGACACAGTGGGTCACCTGACATGGAAGATGAAGACACAGTGGGTCACCTGACATGGAAGATGAAGATACAGTGGGTCACCTGACATGGAAGATGAAGACACTGTGGGTCACCTGACATGGAAGATGAAGATACAGTGGGTCACCTGACATGGAAGATGAAGACACAGTGGGTCACCTGACATGGAAGATGAAGATACAGTGGGTCACCTGACATGGAAGATGAAGATACAGTGGGTCACCTGACATGGAAGATGAAAATACAGTGGGTCACCTGACATGGAAGATGAAGATACAGTGGGTCACCTGACATGTAAGATGAAGATACAGTGGGTCACCTGACATGGAAGATGAAGATACAGTGGGTCACCTGACATGGAAGATGAAGACACAGTGGGTCACCTGACATGGAAGATGAAGATACAGTGGGTCACCTGACATGGAAGATGAAGATACAGTGGGTCACCTGACATGGAAGATGAAGACACAGTGGGTCACCTGACATGGAAGATGAAGATACAGTGGGTCACCTGACATGGAAGATGAAGATACAGTGGGTCACCTGACATGGAAGATGAAGACACAGTGGGTCACCTGACATGGAAGATGAAGATACAGTGGGTCACCTGACATGGAAGATGAAGATACAGTGGGTCACCTGACATGGAAGATGAAGACACAGTGGGTCACCTGACATGGAAGATGAAGATACAGTGGGTCACCTGACATGGAAGATGAAGACACAGTGGGTCACCTGATATGGAAGATGAAAATACAGTGGGTCACCTGACATGGAAGATGAAGATACAGTGGGTCACCTGACATGGAAGATGAAGATACAGTGGGTCACCTGACATGGAAGATGAAGATACAGTGGGTCACCTGACATGGAAGATGAAGATACAGTGGGTCACCTGACATGGAAGATGAAGATACAGTGGGTCACCTGACATGGAAGATGAAGACACAGTGGGTCACCTGACATGGAAGATGAAGACACAGTGGGTCACCTGACATGGAAGATGAAGACACAGTGGGTCACCTGACATGGAAGATGAAGATACAGTGGGTCACCTGACATGGAAGATGAAGATACAGTGGGTCACCTGACATGGAAGATGAAGATACAGTGGGTCTCCTGACATGGAAGATGAAGATACAGTGGGTCACCTGACATGGAAGATGAAGACACAGTGGGTCACCTGACATGGAAGATGAAGATACAGTGGGTCACCTGATATGGAAGATGAAGACACAGTGGGTCACCTGACATGGAAGATGAAGACACAGTGGGTCACCTGACATGGAAGATGAAGATACAGTGGGTCACCTGACATGGAAGATGAAGATACAGTGGGTCACCTGACATGGAAGATGAAGATACAGTGGGTCACCTGACATGGAAGATGAAGATACAGTGGGTCACCTGACATGGAAGATGAAGATACAGTGGGTCACCTGACATGGAAGATGAAGACACAGTGGGTCACCTGACATGGAAGATGAAGATACAGTGGGTCACCTGACATGGAAGATGAAGATACAGTGGGTCACCTGACATGGAAGATGAAGATACAGTGGGTCACCTGACATGTAAGATGAAGATACAGTGGGTCACCTGACATGTAAGATGAAGATACAGTGGGTCACCTGACATGGAAGATGAAGATACAGTGAGTCACCTGACATGGAAGATGAAGATACAGTGGGTCACCTGACATGGAAGATGAAGATACAGTGGGTCACCTGACATGGAAGATGAAGATACAGTGGGTCACCTGACATGGAAGATGAAGATACAGTGGGTCACCTGACATGGAAGATGAAGATACAGTGGGTCACCTGACATGGAAGATGAAAATACAGTGGGTCACCTGACATGGAAGATGAAGATACAGTGGGTCACCTGACATGTAAGATGAAGATACAGTGGGTCACCTGACATGGAAGATGAAGATACAGTGGGTCACCTGACATGGAAGATGAAGACACAGTGGGTCACCTGACATGGAAGATGAAGATACAGTGGGTCACCTGACATGGAAGATGAAGATACAGTGGGTCACCTGACATGGAAGATGAAGATACAGTGGGTCACCTGACATGGAAGATGAAGATACAGTGGGTCACCTGCCATGGAAGATGAAGATACAGTGGGTCACCTGACATGGAAGATGAAGATACAGTGGGTCACCTGACATGGAAGATGAAGACACAGTGGGTCACCTGACATGGAAGATGAAGATACAGTGGGTCACCTGACATGGAAGATGAAGATACAGTGGGTCACCTGACATGGAAGATGAAGACACAGTGGGTCACCTGACATGGAAGATGAAGATACAGTGGGTCACCTGACATGGAAGATGAAGACACAGTGGGTCACCTGACATGGAAGATGAAGATACAGTGGGTCACCTGACATGGAAGATGAAGATACAGTGGGTCACCTGACATGGAAGATGAAGATACAGTGGGTCACCTGACATGGAAGATGAAGATACAGTGGGTCACCTGACATGGAAGATGAAAATACAGTGGGTCACCTGACATGGAAGATGAAGATACAGTGGGTCACCTGACATGGAAGATGAAGACACAGTGGGTCACCTGACATGGAAGATGAAGACACAGTGGGTCACCTGACATGGAAGATGAAGATACAGTGGGTCACCTGACATGGAAGATGAAGATACAGTGGGTCACCTGACATGGAAGATGAAGATACAGTGGGTCACCTGACATGGAAGATGAAGATACAGTGGGTCTCCTGACATGGAAGATGAAGATACAGTGGGTCACCTGACATGGAAGATGAAGACACAGTGGGTCACCTGACATGGAAGATGAAGATACAGTGGGTCACCTGATATGGAAGATGAAGACACAGTGGGTCACCTGACATGGAAGATGAAGACACAGTGGGTCACCTGACATGGAAGATGAAGATACAGTGGGTCACCTGACATGGAAGATGAAGATACAGTGGGTCACCTGACATGGAAGATGAAGATACAGTGGGTCACCTGACATGGAAGATGAAGATACAGTGGGTCACCTGACATGGAAGATGAAGATACAGTGGGTCACCTGACATGGAAGATGAAGACACAGTGGGTCACCTGACATGGAAGATGAAGATACAGTGGGTCACCTGACATGGAAGATGAAAATACAGTGGGTCACCTGACATGGAAGATGAAGATACAGTGGGTCACCTGACATGGAAGATGAAGATACAGTGGGTCACCTGACATGTAAGATGAAGATACACTCAATTCCTACAAAAATGGAGGCAATCACTCATCAGCTGATGCAAACAATACATGATGATTTGCGAAAAACAAATGACTGGGAAAGACAAAACTACGGTGACATCATCGACAGGTTGTCACAACTAGACAGAGACATCAATCAACATAATAAACAGTCTGTTATCAGAGTTGTGTAGAGTGAAACTAACAACATTATTCGTTCAGCGGAAGAGAAACCTGGTGTATGTTATTATTGCGGGATTTCTGGTCACCGGCAAAGAATGTCGGGAAAGAAAATGTGTTCTTATGAGGAATGGCTAGGAGAAGCAGGGTCAGTCTAAGGGAAATGGAATCTGGACAACAGCCCCAACGACACAATGTTGATGCAGAAATTTAAGAAGCTCACTCCGTACCAGCAGCAGAGTTTGCTGGTTGCTGTTGAGGGAAACTAATAGACCCCCTCTTACATCCCAAGTCAGCTGGTGTACATATGAATTCGAATGGAATATATGTCAACATAATGGTTAGTAACTTTGCAGTATTTTTTTTAGTAGATACGGGTGCTGAAGTCACTGTATTGCCCATATCTTATGCAAAACATATATGTCCTCAGTACACGGGCAAGAAGATGAGAGCAAAATGAGTGGTGGGGGAGGGGGGGGGACAGAGACATATATGAAACAAACCAAACCATTATCAATTTCTATTGGTCCAATGAAGACAAATGAGTGTAGAGCTTTGGATTTGGAACCAGTGTGCTTGACAGGTGTTGCCCCACCTTGCACAAAACAATATCCCATTAGCAAGGAAGCTATGGAGCTACTAAAGTATTGATTAAATATCTATGAGACATGGGTATAGTTGAAAAGACACCATGTAATCCAGTTACTCTGATGCTTCCTCCAAAACAGGTGGCGGAAGCATGCCAACAGGCTGAAGGAATAACAGCTAATATCTATCTATCAAGGTATGATTTTGGTGTTAGCCATGATTTTGGAAAAATATGGAAAAACAGAGGATTCATGACATCACTGGGAGCTCCTGTGAAGAATGGACCAGAGGGGATGGCTCTACTGAATGCTCTCCAGTTTACCCGGACAAGTTGCAATTTTGAAAATGAAAGCACATGGAAAAATCTTTACAGGCGAGAGTAAAGGTAATGATTTGGCTGACAAAGCTTCCAAGGTGGCTGCCAAGAGAACACCTCTGTCACCTAAACTTATTAGGAGATAAACCTTGGATACATTGCAACACATTTGATATATGCAAAGCAGTGCACCAAAAGATGAAGTGTGGGAATGGATGGATGCAGGGTGCAAGCTCAAACAAGAAATGTGGAAATACAGCCTGAGATGTGTAGCGCCAAATGCACTCTTTCCCTACTTGGTGACACAGATCCCCTCTTTGGGGCACATTGGTGTGGACAAGGTAGTTTATCATTTTGTGGGAAAATGGTGGAATCCTGGTGTGCGGAAAGAGGCTGAGGCCGTTGTGGCGAATTGCAACACTGGTATGAAAAACAACACCAAGGGATGAGTGAAAGTACAGACACGATGAGCGCCTGCCTCACCAGGACCCTTCAGACATCTACAGCTTGATTACATCACGCTGACCAAATGTAAAGGACAATGAAGATGTGCTGGTCATTGTTGATTGTTTCTCACGATGGGTTGAAGCCTACCATACTAAGAAAGGCACTGCACAACACACAGCTAAAATTCTGATTCGAGAAATTGTTCCCAGATTGGGACTTCCAGAACAATTCGATTCCGACCAAGGCACTAATTTCACAGGAAAAGTGTGTCAGGAGGTAGCTCGTCTTCTGAACAAAGACTGGCAACTACACTGCACTTATCATCCTCAATCGAGTGGACAGGTAGAAAGCACAAACTGAGTTTTGAAAGAGAGACATGGCCAGATGCATTGCCTACGGTAATATGTAGTATACGGGCAACGCATAACAAAACCACAGGGTTGAGTGCGTTTGAGGTCGTCACAGGTCGACCCATGTCACCACCAGGCACGTTAGATTTGAGAAAAGCAGACGTTCACTTTATAAGTGACACAATGTTTAACTATTGCAGAAAGACAGGTAAAAGAGGAGTGGGGAATAACTACCGAGGGGGGACATGACGTCGTGCCAGGATAGTGGGTGATGGTACATAAATATGTAACAGACACATTAGGACCAAGATGGGAAGGTCCTTGTCAAGTTTTGCTCATAACGAGGTCGGCAGTAAAAGTCCAGGGAAAATCACGATGGATACATGTCACTCATTGCAAGGTTGTCCAATGTCGATGACAAAGTAGAGCCTGGAGAATCAATAACTAATTGATTAGCAATCGGGGGTAAATCTCAGCTGAAGAAGCACAGTAAGATGATCAGAACCTGATAAGCTTCTATGTTGTACACCGCAGTCATCATATTAGGGATGTCTAGGTGAAATGTCCAACGTTTTCCTGAAAATTGGGACATGCTTACTTAGGGAAATCTATGTAAAATATCAATTTATATTGAAACAAGGACATGTTACTTTCACTTTTTTGTTTCCTTCGTTACAGGTTATGAGAATCTAAAGTCTGAAGCTGAAGCAATATTCCTTGCCCCAAGGACTGTACTTGAAGTGATACGAGATCCCCGGTGAAGTGCTCATTAGAGAAGTCCTTATCAACCAGTGGAACGAAAGAAGAATAATTTCCAATAGTTATCTATGTGGGACTGATACCAGTGTGGAAGAGCTGGTCACTTTTAAAGGACTTGGTGAATAGGACGATTGAATATTGTCTTGTAGACAATTACAATAATGTTTTTGTGTGAGTTTCCTCCTAATACAGGATGTGGTAGGAATCGTAAGGGACATCATCATTACACCTGTTAATACTTATTTTCTTTAACTCTGTTTGAAATATATTTCTAATTGTAACAACAAGTACAATATGTCCTTTGTGTTTTATGGAAATTCAAGGTGTTTAATGTGAATGATTATATGCTTACTGCTAATTGTTTTTATACCCTCTATTTTTTTCATGTTTTCTATTGGTTTCTAAAAAATACATTTTTTAAGTAATATTTATTTTTTGAAATGGTCTAAGGGGGAGTATAATAATAATTCAAAGATAAATACACAACGCAGAGACAGTACTAAAGATCAAGAGGACTAAAAGTCAATAGAGTACTAAAGGTCAAGAGGACTAAAAACCAATACAGTACTAAAGGTCAAGAGGACTAAAAGCCAATAGAGTACTAAGGATCAACGGAAATAGTGCTTTTTTCTGTAATAGGGGATTCATGCAGAGACATGGGAGGAAATTGTCTATATGTTGAGTCTGAAATAGGATACTTGTTATTTGGCCATTGGCCCAGTTTTATTGGAAGGAATTCTAATTGGTCAACCACAGGCTAGGGCTGAGTTATAAACTACATCCTGTCTCTTTGTTCAGGGGAGAATCACTGAGAGAGCATCACTGAGGACAGGGGAGAATGACCATCTACTTCCAAGCCTCATTTGTCCTATTTGAATAAACCCATTTTCCTGCCCCTGATTTGCTTTGGGGTCTTTGTTATTAAAGAATAACATAAACTACTAACACCTCCAACATGACCCTCAACACCTGTATTCCCTGTTCACCCACGACTGAGTGGCCACGCACCACTCCAACACTATAATCAAGTTTGCTGATGACATAACGGTGGCAGGCCTGACCACCGGCGATGATGAGACAGGTTGTAAAAGTTTGGCATGGGTCCCCAAATATGGTGTGGGTGTGTTTTTCTGGTGACACTGTCTGTGATTTATTTAGAATGCAAGGCACACTAAACCAGCATGGCTACCACAGCATTCTGCAGCAATACGCTATCCCATCGGGGGGGGGGGGGCAACAGAATGTCTTCAACTGAAATGTGTCTTCCGCATTTAACCCAACCCCTCTGAATCAGAGGTGCGGGGACTGCCTTAATCGATATGGTTTTGTCCTGAGTGTGACACATTGGGCTCCAATGATTTATACCTCTGTGCCTCACACACACACACACACACACACACACACACACACAACTCTGTATGTTCGCCAGGGGTACAGGACAGATCACTAATCCTAGCCCAGAGAAAGACCCACCAGGGGGATTAAACCACAACCATGGGTGGGTGGAAAGGAGAGATGGAGAGGAGGAGAGGACAATATGGAAGAGAGGAGTGGGGTGGAGGTAGGAGAGTAGGTAAGATAAAAAATTGTTTGCGAGGTGAAGGAAGGGACAGACAGAGGGGTGAATGGAGGAGAGAGGTTAGGAGGGAGGCAGGGGTGAGGTTTTGGTGAGAGAAATCCTGAGTAGGATTAGACCAGGACCACGGCCCTGAGTCACACATCTGGAATACCAACTGGAATAAAGATGGATTTCCACCATTATCCCTGAAGCAGGCTGACCCAGAATTCTGCCCTGGGCAGTCTGTCTGTCTGTCTCCTCTCCTGTCAACCCCTATCCTCTCATTTCCTGTCCTGTCATCTCCTGGCCTCTCCTCTCCTTTCCCCTCCCCTCCTCTCCCTCCGGTCCTCTCCCCCTGTCCTCTCCTCTCCTGAACACACTGACAGCAGTCATGAACCAATTTGGCTTGGGCAGTAAACCGTATATACCGTATATGGGGCTATTTGGAAATACCACGGGATGGTTTGTCAATACCGTTCAAAATATTTCTATTAAGTTTTTTTATTTTATACATTTGAATACTTGAAGCTACATTTTAAGTAAATACCTGCAGTCACCTTGTGCAATATGTTAGAAGATAAAGAAAACTGCATTCTTCATTTCACCTGTCACATGATTATTTCTTGTTTACAAGCACACAACTACGGGAGACCAGATCCTTGTGACATGTTCATCAAACCAGCTCCACTCGTGCATCTGCGTGCGCCATCGTGCGCATGTGGATTTAGTCTATATCCACCAGACACGTTCATGACACACAGGTTAAACCTCCATCATCACCTCCAAAATCTACTCCACCATCACCTCCAACACCTCCTCCATCACCTCCACCATCACCTCCAACACCTCCTCCACCATCACCTCCAACACCTCCTCCACCATCACCTCCACCATCACCTCCTCCACCATCATCTCCACCATCACCTCCTCCACCATCACCTCCACCATCTCCTCCACCATCACCTCCACCATCACCTCCATCAACACCTCCAAAATCTACTCCACCATCACCTCCACCATCACCTCCAACACCTCCTCCACCATCACCTCCACCATCACCTCCTCCACCATCACCTCCACCATCACCTCCACCATCACCTCCTCCACCATCACCTCCAACACCTCCTCCACCATCACCTCCAACACCTCCTCCAACATCACCTCCAACACTTCCTCCACCATCACATCCACCACCACCTCCAACACCTCCTCCACCATCACCTCCACCATCACCTCCTCCACCATCACCTCCACCATCACCTCCACCATCACCTCCTCCACCATCACCTCCAACACCTCCTCCACCATCACCTCCAACACCTCCTCCAACATCACCTCCAACACCTCCTCCACCATCACATCCAACACCTCCTCCAACATCACCTCCACCATCACCTCCACCATCACCTCCTCCACCATCACCTCCAACACCACCTCCACCATCACCTCCAACACCTCCTCCAACATCACCTCCAACACTTCCTCCACCATCACATCCACCGCCACCTCCAACACCTCCTCCACCATCACCTCCACCATCACCTCCTCCACCATCACCTCCACCATCACCTCCACCATCACCTCCTCCACCATCACCTCCAACACCTCCTCCACCATCACCTCCAACACCTCCTCCAACATCACCTCCAACACCTCCTCCACCATCACATCCAACACCTCCTCCAACATCACCTCCACCATCACCTCCACCATCACCTCCACCATCACCTCCATCACCTCCAACACCTCCTCCTCCACCATCACATCCAACACCTCCTCCACCATCACATCCACCACCACCTCTATCACCTCCAACACCTCCTCCACCATCACATCCAACACCTCCTCCAACATCACCTCCACCATTACCTCCTCAACCATCACCTCCTCCACCATCACCTCCACCATCTCCTCCACCATCACCTCCACCATCACCTCCTCCACCATCACCTCCAACACCTCCTCCAACATCACCTCCATCACCTCCTCCAACATCTCCGCCAATACCTCCTCCACCATCACCTCCAACACCTCCTCCAACAGCTCCTCCAACAGCTCCTCCACCATCTACTCCAGCATCACCTCCACCATCATCTCCAACACCTCCTCCAACATCCCCTCCACCATCTACTCTACCATCACCTCCGCCATCACCTCCAACATCACTTCCAAAAAGATGAGGCATCCTACAGGAAGGAGGTTAGTGACCTGGTAGTGTGGTGTCTCGACAACAACCTCTCCCTCAACATCAGTAAGACCAAGGAGCTGATCGTGGACTACCGGAAATGGGGGGGCGAGCATTGACCCATACACATCGATGGGGCTGCAGTGGAGCTGGTCGAGAGCTTCAAGTTCGTCAGGGTTCAAATCACTCAGGACATCAAAAGATCCACACATACGTGCGACAGCACGGGATCAGGAGGCATGGGCCCTCAAATATGGTGTGGGGGTGCTTTGCTGGTGACACTGTCTGTGATGATTTAGAATTCAAGGAACACTTAACCAGCATGGCTACCACAGCATTCTACAGCGATATGCCATCCCTTAGTGGGACTATCATTTGTTTTTCATCAGGACAATGACCCAACACCTCCAGCCTGTGTAAGCAGAGTGATGGAGTGCTGCATCAGATGACCTGGCCTCCACAATCCCCCGACCTCAACCAAGTTGAGATGGTTTGGGATGAGACGGACCGCAGAGTGAAGGAAAAGCAGCCAACAAGTGCTCAGCATATGTGGGAACTCCTTCAAGACTGTTGGAAAAGCATTTCAAGTGAAGCTGGTTGAGAGAATGCCAAGAGTGTGCAAAGCTGTCATCAAGGAAAAGGGTGGCTACTTGAAGAATCTCAAATATAATATTTTTTTTATTTGATTTACTATATTATTCCATATGTGTTATTTCATAGTTTTGAGGTCATCACTATTATTCTACAATGTAGAAAATAATAAAAAATGAATGCATAGGTGTTCTAAAACTTTTCACCGGTAGTGTATAGGGTAGGAGCTACCGAATGTCATTTTTGGTGAGTTTGGATATTTGGAAGTGGATGTGAACGAGAAACATTGTGCAAAAGTTTTGAAGCATGCTTGTCTGAAGGGAGAGCAGTACTGGCTCTTCAGCAGACTTTCTATGTGCTGAGTCTGAAGGCAGAGCAGTACTGGCTCTTCAGCAGACGTTCTACGTGCTGAGTCTGAAGGCAGAGCAGTACTGGCTCTTCAGCAGACTTTCTATGTGCTGAGTCTGAAGGCAGAGCAGTACTGGCTCTTCAGCAGACGTTCTACGTGCTGTGGCTGAAGGCAGAGCAGTACTGGCTCTTCAGCAGACTTTCTACGTGCTGAGTCTGAAGGCAGAGCAGTACTGGCTCTTCAGCAGACTTTCTACGTGCTGAGTCTGAAGGCAGAGCAGTACTGGCTCTTCAGCAGACTTTCTACGTGCTGAGTCTGAAGGCAGAGCAGTACTGGCTCTTCAGCAGACTTTCTACGTGCTGAGTCTGAAGGCAGAGCAGTACTGGCTCTTCAGCAGACTTTCTACGTGCTGAGTCTGAAGGCAGAGCAGCTAAATTCTTCCTATGATAGGCCTAAACATTAGGAAATGTACCTGGCTAAATTCTTCCTATGATAGGCCTAAACATTAGGAAATGTACCTGGCTAAATTCTTCCTATGATAGGCCTAAACATTAGGAAATGTACCTGGCTAAATTATTCCTATGATAGGCCTAAACATTAGGAAATGTACCTGGCTAAATTATTCCTATGATAGGCCTAAACATTAGGAAATGTACCTGGCTAAATTCTTCCTATGAAGAAGCCTAAACATTAGGAAATGTACCTGGCTAAATTCTTCATATAAAGAAGCCTAAACATTAGGAAATGTACCTGGCTAAAGTCTTCCTATGATAGGCCTAAACATTAGGAAATGTACCTGGCTAAATTCTTCCTATGAAGAAGCCTAAACATTAGGAAATGTACCTGGCTAAATTCTTCCTATGAAGAAGCCTAAACATTAGGAAATGTACCTGGCTAAAGTCTTCCTATGATAGGCCTAAACATTAGAAATATGACGGCCATGTATCGGTTTTGAGAAAAAAAAAACCTTGCTTTTTCATTGTAAGCTCATTTACTTGTGTGGCTGCCAGCCACATAGCGTCACACTTCTGTAGTCATCTGATGACAATAAAGCTGTTTCCTGCCGAATGTGGTGCACTGATGTATTTTCTGTGAAGGGAAACTATAGCTGCACGTCCCTGATCACTCTATTGTAGCAACAAAAAACCACTGTTGACTTTCAATATAAACCGTGACCCCTGTCAATACTCAGCTGGACTCCCACTTTCTCCCGCTATTTAAAAACAAACATGTGACTGGCTCAAATGTTCTGGGGAACCTCTTAAGGTTCATCCTGTAAGATAATGTGACAGGTGAAAGGAAGAATGGGATCTGGTTTATCCCCTAACGCATTGCACAAGTTGACTGCAGGTATTTCCTTAGATACAAATATTAAAATGTCTTGAAAAACCTCTTAGAAATAGTTTCAAAGGTATTGACGGTGTTGAAAAACCCTCCCATGGTTGTTTCCCGTATACGGTATATACGGTATATATACGGTATATACGGTAAGCCTACTATCTGCGTTGACCCTTCTATTTCTGTTTCATTTAGCATTGTCTCTATGCACACTCACAGGACTCTACACGCTCATGCACACCTCTTACTCCAACACACACATTAAAACATCCACACACAATTATACTGACTACACACACGCGCACATACTCACATACACTCTTGTGACTCGTTTCAGGAAGCTAGACGTAGGTCACACGTCACTACTTCACAGGAGAGGCATTTTAAGGTCTTTTTGCATTTTGATCAAAATGTGTTTTTGGGGGACAGAAAATGCCTACAGGAACTTTCATGTGCCTTAATAACAAACTCTCATTCCATCTCAAAATACGAATACAATTACGAGCCTAGTTGGTTTAGCCACGGAAAAAGACAGGAACCTTCCCGCTAGCCATGATTGGCTGAGATTATGGATGGGCTAGACATGCCAGGGGATGAGTTTGGATTGGTCTGCCATGTAGCATGCTTCTGTCTATAACGTGAGCTGCTCCAGTATGTGTTGATAGTCCTTTCTACTGCAGCGCTTTTGAAAGACATAATGTTAGTCATCGAGAACTACAAAAGTGTTGCTACTTTTCTCAACAACATTAATGCCCTGAATTTAGCAGGCGCTATCGACAGATCAGTTGGACAACGTTGTGATGGGCTACTTTCTGCACATGCGGTCAGTGTGAACTGGAGTGTTTTGACACAACGCTGACCAAACAAGATGTAGCTACAAACCAAACGGAGTCAAATGGTTCCAGTCTGCCGTGGGTGTTCATCCATGTATCTGGGTAAGAGTCTAGATACATTTTCAGATATTATACATTTCTCATTTTGTCAGAAAGATGTTTTCATTGCAAGTTAAAGCGTACTGTTAGCTAGCTAGCGAACGTTACGGGTATGATTTCTGTAGTAATATTATTCTAATAAGAAATACATTTGCATTGCAAGCTAACATTGAACTTAGATGGTTAGCTACCTGCAAATTCATATTCCAGCTATGACAATACTTGTATTGGTACGAGTTGGGATTATGCCGGTTCATTGTTTAGCTAGCTAGGGTAGACAAAGAAGAGCTCTCCAGTAGGTGTACCAAGGGCCATTTTATTACAAGTGGGGTTATAAGTTTATTCACTTTCAAAGCAGAGTGACCTTCCCATTGTTCCTCAACTGCAGTGTACGATATACCATTTTCTACCTCGGAGTCTCTACTTTTATCCAATGTAAAAAACACAATTGAAAAATGTTCTACATAGGACCGAATCCAGGTGGTGGGTCACATTTACGCTGCTGCTATTCTGTTTATCATACATCCTGATGCCTAGTCATCTTACCCCTATACATATCTCAAATAAAATCAAGTCAAATGTTATTTGTCACATACACATGGTTAGCAGATGTTAATGCGAGTGTAGCAAAATGCTTGTGCTTCTAGTTCCCTACAGTGCAGTAATATCTAACAAGTAATCTAACAGTTCCCCAACAACTACCTAATACACACAAATCTAAAGGGGTGAATGAGAATATGTACATGTAAGTATATGGATGAGCAATGGCCGAGCGGCATAGGCAAGGTGCAATAGATGGTATAAAATACAGTATATACATGTGATGTTATTGAACATGATTAAAATGGCATTATTTAGAGTGCATTGCATAACGTGACTAGTGAACCATTTATTAAAGCGGCCAGTGATTTGGTCTCAAAGTAGGCTGAAGACTCTCTGAGTTAATAATTGCTGTTTACCTGATTGCTGTTTAGCAGTCTGATGTCCTTGAGCTAATCTACCTCTATCACTCCAGTATCCCTGCACATTGTAAATATGGTACTGGAACTGACCCTGTATATAGTATGGTACTGGAACTGACCCTGTATATAGTATGGTACTGGAACTGACCCTGTATATAGTATGGTACTGAACTGACCCTGTATATAGTATTGAACTGACCCTGTATATAGTATGGTACTGAACTGACCCTGTATATAGTATTGAACTGACCCTGTATATAGTATTGAACTGACCCTGTATATAGTATTGAACTGACCCTGTATATAGTATTGAACTGACCCTGTATATAGTATTGAACTGACCCTGTATATAGTATTGAACTGACCCTGTATATAGTATTGAACTGACCCTGTATATAGTATTGAACTGACCCTGTATATAGTATTGAACTGACCCTGTATATAGTATGCTTACTTACTTTATCCTGTTCTTCTTATTTTGTATTTTTATTTCTCGTGTGTTTTTGTATTATAATGTTTTTAGTACTACGTTGATATCGATTATTGCAATGTTGGGTTTAGAGCTGGCAGGGAAGGCATTTCACTGTACTTGTGCACGTGACATTGAAACTTGAAACTAAATTCTGTTGTGGACAGGTCGAATCACACATGAAATATTCATGGACATTTAGCTAGCTTGCAGTTGCTAGATAATTTGTCCTGGGAGATAAACATTGGGTTGTTATTTTACCTGAAATGGCGGTTTTCAACCAAATTTAAGGTTCATTACCACCACCAACTGTGTGGACCTCGTTCATCTTTATCATCACGGGGGTATATGCTCCTAAAATCCAATGAGGAGATAAGAGGGGCGGGACTTGCAGCGCAACAAGCATCTAAAATAGAACCAAGTTCTACTTTAGTGCCTGGCTACGCAAACACACCAGCAGTTTGTAGGAATTATTTTCTTCCCCTTTAACTAGGCAAGTCAGTTAAAGAACAAATTCTTATTTTCAATGATGGCTTAAGACAGAGTTTGTTTTCTGTTGAGTGTTTGTATCTGCACCAGACAGAACTGTTTCGGATTCGTTCGTTCTCGTTGTTTTTTTTTTATTTTCAGTGTTCTATTCCTATTAAACAATATGAACACGTACCACGCTGCACCTTGGTCCTCACCTTCTTCCACCAACGGCTGTTACACAGATTGGATTGCACAACAACATGTTTGCCAGCTCTCCCTCTCCCTCTTTCTCTCTCTCAGAAAGTGACAGGGAGCAGCGTGTGTGTGTGTCTGCCAGCCGTCCTTTGATTCTCAACGTCGAGAATGATTTAACAGGGCAGTGTGTGTGTGTGTGTGTGTGTGTGTGTGTGTGTGTGTGTGTGTGTGTGTGTGTGTGAGCCTACATGCCTATTGCTTTGTTTACAACGTACAACGTTGACATTTCTACACATTCACACCCCCACACCAGAGGTTCACACCCCCACACCAGAGGTTCACACCCCCACACCAGAGGTTCACACCCCCACACCAGAGGTTCACACCCACACCAGAGGTTCACACCCCCACCAGAGGTTCACACCCACACCAGAGGTTCACACCCCCACCAGAGGTTCACACCCCCACCAGAGGTTCACACCCCCACCAGAGGTTCACACCCACACCAGAGGTTCACACCCACCAGAGGTTCACACCCACACCAGAGGTTCACACCCACACCAGAGGTTCACACCCCCACACCAGAGGTTCACACCCCCACCAGAGGTTCACACCCCCACCAGAGGTTCACACCCACACCAGAGGTTCACACCCACACCAGAGGTTCACACCCCCACACCAGAGGTTCACACCCCCACACCAGAGGTTCACACCCACACCAGAGGTTCACACCCCCACACCAGAGGTTCACACCCCCACCAGAGGCAGAGGTTCACACCCCCACCAGAGGTTCACACCCCCACCAGAGGTTCACACCCACACCAGAGGAGCAAAATTACTGTTAAGACCATTCTGCAAATAGTCACACGTCAGATAAATGTGTGGTGCTTTTAAAGCAGCTGTTAGCTTTGATATGATAACGGCTCTCCCGAGGGGCACAGTGGTCAGAGGTACTGCATCTCAGTGCCAGAGGCCTCACTACAGACCCCGGTTCCATCAAGCATAAGAAATGGAGTGTGGGGGGAGGGTTTGACAGCTGGTTAAATGTGTGTGTGGAATGAGCTTAAGCCCTGGCTGTGTGTGTGTGTGGAATGAGCTTAAGCCCTGGCTGTGGATAGAGTAATCGTTTCATTCAGTAGGTCAAGTTAAAGAGTCTGTTTTAATACGGACCGTCCAACAGATCGTCTTCAAGATAGAACTATTTCTATATTTAAACACATACTGTACAAAACGTATTTGGAGCAACGGCTGGTACGGTTAGTCTCATTAAAAGGCTACGGTGCTAATTTGTCAGTGAATGGTGAGACTCCAATGGGCCGACCCATAACGAACGGAGCCATAAGAGAAGGCCCAAAACCAACCTTAAACAATTGGGTAAACAAACACATGGACAATACATCAGCGTTAAAATAGCATGCAAGAGAGTGTGTCTGTGTGTATGTATGCGTGTGCCTGCCTGCGTGCGTGTTTTTGAATGCATACGTGTATGCGTGTGTGCGTGTGTACTGTATAATGATTCAGGGTAGGAAGCGTTCCCCGCTACCTGATATCAGCCCCGAGACCTGAACCCTAACCTTAACCTCTCCGACCCCCAGGCCTAATCCTAACCACCCTTGAGCCCTAACTTGAAACTCTTTGAACCCTATGTTTAACCCTAATCATTTTCAAGACGTGAATCCTAACCTTAACCTCTCCGACCCCAATGCCTAACCCTAACCATCCCGGAGCCCTAATCCTAACCTTTCTGATCCCCATGCCTAACCTTAACCATTCCCGAGGCCTGACTCCTAACCTGACTCTCTTAACCTTTCCGACCCCCATGCCTAACCCTAACCACCCTTGAGCCCTAATCTTTCTGACCTCTATGTCTAATCCTAACCATTCCTGAGGCCTAGGTCTAACCTTAACCACTTTGGAATACAGCTAAACATAAATCCTCTCCTCCTCTTCTTTCCTTTTCTTCACACCTCCCTCCCCCTCCTTCTTCTCTTATTATTTTTTACTACTGTCAGGATTCATTTGTAATGTCTTGTCTTGTATCTCCTGTTTTTTTCCCCTCCAAACACCCTTCCCCTTTTCATTTTTAATAATGTTTTTTTTATTTCATTAAAATATATTGGAGGATATATATAGCCCCTGTGCCTAACCCTAACCCAGCAAGGCTTTGAAAGGTGGGAGGAGGACATGAGCAGAAAAGGACTTTGTAATAGCCTTTCATTTTGTCATCAGCATTCACTGAGATGCACACACACACATACACACAAACACACTAACCCTAATTCACTTTGAAGTTTTTGAATATAATCAAGGATTTTGTTGTAGCCTGTAAAATGAGATGTGACGGATAGTTCAGAGAGAGAGAAAGCGAGAGAGAGACGGCGAGAGACAGAGATACTAGAGGTAGAGTATACTGTATAATAGAAAACATCCATGATTCCCTTAAGGGGCCATTCCGAAGGCTTACTCTCCAGTAACAAGCAACAATTAATGTGTTACATGTTGACGTGTGAGTGAGTGAGTGAGTGAGTGAGTGAGTGAGTGAGTGAGTGAGTGAGTGAGTGAGTGAGTGATGAGTGAGTGAGTGAGTGAGTGAGTGAGTGAGTGAGTGAGTGAGTGAGTGAGTGAGTGAGTGAGTGAGTGAGCGAGCGAGTGAGTGAGTGAGAGAGAGATGCTAATGAAGCCCCTTGAATTGAGAGAGAGAGAGAGAGAGAGAGAGAGAGGGGGCGGTGAGAGAGAGGGAGGGGAGAGAGAGAGGAGAGAGAGAGGAGAAAGAGAGGAGAAATAGAGGAGATAGAGGATAAAGAGAGGGGAGAGAGAGGAGAGAGGAGAGAGAGGAGAGAGGAGAGAGAGGAGAGAGCTAGAGAGAGGGGAGAGAGGAGAGAGAGAGAGAGAGAGAGAGAGAGAGAGAGAGAGGAGAGAGAGCGAGAGAGAGAGGGGAGAGAGATGAGAGGAGAGAGAGGGGAGAGAGGAGAGAGATATTGAGAGAGAGGGGAGAGAGAGGAGAGAGCAGAGAGAGAGAGAGAGAGAGAGAGAGAGGAGAAAGAGAGGAGAGTAAGATAGAGAGGAGAGAGAGATAGAGAGAGCGAAAGAGAGAGAGGACCAGTCTTAGAAACTGTGCATAGGTGAACGAGCATTATAACTCCGTCAGGAAAAGCCCTCCATGTACCTTTTAATAACCCGTATTTGCTGTATATTTTGGAAATATTCAAATTAGGCAGTTTCTAAAAGAAAGAGCAATGGCAACTTCGCCAAGATTGATCACATTTCTGTAGAATGTTTTACAGTGACCTTTTCAAACTAAACATGCAATGCTGCCTATAACGAGTGCCAATCACTTGATTCGTTTGACTTCAAAACAATTTAAAAGTAAAATGCTACAGCCCGCACTTCTATCCAAAAGATGAATTGTCGTTCAATATTTTGTTTATAAATAGATTATTGTGTTTCTATGTCCTGCCTTGGTATAGGCTCTGAGATGAAATGGGCTATGCTGTCCTGCTCCTATCATACAACAATACTGCACCCATACTATCTCCTGCCTTGGTATAGGCTCTGAGATGAAATGGGCTATGCTGTCCTGCTCCTATCATACAACAATACTGCACCCATACTATCTCCTGCCTTGGTATAGGCTCTGAGATGAAAAGGGCTATGCTGTCCTGCTCCTATCATACAGCAATACTGCACCCATACTATCTCCTGCCTTGGTATAGGCTCTGAGATGAAATGGGCTATGCTGTCCTGCTCCTATCATACAGCAATACTGCACCCATACTATCTCCTGCCTTGGTATAGGCTCTGAGATGAAAAGGGCTATGCTGTCCTGCTCCTATCCTGCCTTGGTATAGGCTCTGAGATGAAAAGGGCTATGCTGTCCTGCTCCTATCATACAGCAATACTGCAGCCATACTATCTCCTGCCTTGGTATAGGCTCTGAGATTAAAAGGGCTATGCTGTCCTGCTCCTATCATACAGCAATACTGCAGCCATACTATCTCCTGCCTTGGTATAGGCTCTGAGATGAAAAGGGCTATGCTGTCCTGCTCCTATCATACAGCAATACTGCACCCATACTATCTCCTGCCTTGGTATAGGCTCTGAGATGAAAAGGGCTATGCTGTCCTGCTCCTATCATACAGCAATACTGCAGCCATACGGGCAAATGTTTGACATAAGCTACCAATCTATTTACTGTGTTGTGTTTTGTGTTTATTTTTTTGTAGTAACTTATGCTTTATTTGGCAAAGCACTGTGCATTGACTTTGCTGGACTGCCAGGAAATTCTGAAACATTTTTTTAAGGCAAAAAAAAATACATATATATATATATATATATATATATATATATACATATATTACAGTAGGCTACAAACAGTATTAGCATACATGCTTCAAGGTAAAAGGCTATAAACCGGCTGCCAATGGGATCACATACAACAAAACAGATTTACTAGGCTACTAGGACCAATTAAATGAGAGATGGGCATGGGAAATTCTGTATGGCTACTTTGAGATACTAAACCATTATGGTCTGTCATGCCCTGACCTTAGAGAGACCTTTTATGTCTCTATTTGGTTTGGTCAGGGTGTGATTTGGGTGGTCATTCTATGTTCTGTTTTCTATGTTTTTCTGTGTCTATGTTTTGGCCGGGTATGGTTCTTAATCAGGGACAGCTGTCTATCGTTGTCTCTGATTGGGAATCATACTTAGGCAGCCTTTTTCCCTTTCGTCATGGTGGGAAGTTATCTTTGTTAGTGGCACTAATGCCCTTTTAAGCTTCACGGTCGTTTTGTATTGTTTATTGTTTTTGTTGGCGACATTATCAAATAAAAAGAAAATGTACGCTCACTATGCTGCACCTTGGTCTTACTTCCCATGACGACCGTGACATGGTCAGAAAAAGTGAGGAATTGATCCTGCGATGGTTATGAAAATAAAACGAATAGGAATAGATTCTTATGTAAATTTATTCACAAAATTAAACAGATATTTGCTCTTCTTACTAATGGAAAATGGCTGCATCTGTGATTCATTTTTATGAATAAACATGTCATCATATCATCCATTTGCACATATAAAATACTAGCCTTGCAATACAATACTTCAACCACCAGATACTGTGCGTACGCATGGTCTAAAGTTTGCCTGGAGGAAAGGACATTCTCACGCCAACTTTAGCGGGAAAAGGTTTTGGGGTATATGTTTTACATATGTGACGTTTATAAATGAGGCCCCAGGTACAGTAAGTGTCTCCAGGTACAGTAAGTGTCCCCAGGTACAGTAAGTGTCTCCAGGTACAGTAAGTGTCCCCAGGTACAGTAAGTGTCTCCAGGTACAGTAAGTGTCTCCAGGTACAGTAAGGTACAGGAAGTGTCTCCAGGTACAGTAAGTGTCTCCAGGTACAGTAAGTGTCTCCAGGTACAGTAAGTGTCCCCAGGTACAGTAAGTGTCTCCAGGTACAGTAAGTGTCTCCAGGTACAGTAAGTGTCTCCAGGTACAGTAATGTCTTTCTTAGTGCAGTATAATAGTGTCGTTGTGTCTTGGGTGTTCCATATTGCAGGTGCTCCACGTGAGTATAGGAGTGAGATAGAGAGGAGAGAGAGATAGAGAGCGAGGAGAAAGAAAGGAAAGAGAGAGGTGAGAGAGAGGGGGAAAGAGAGAGAGAACAGGAGAGAGAGGGGGAAAGAGAGAGGGCAGGGAAACATAATTTCCCCTGGGTGATAAACCATCCACAACATCCTCTGACCACAGGAGCAGACATGACAGACAGCCAGCCAGACACAGCAGCCAGCCAGCCAGACACAGCAGCCAGCTGGAGGTGGTGGTGGTGGCGGTGGAGGTGGTGGCCTTTTAAAGCACTAAAAGTATTTCTGATGTTAATAATATTATTTTATATACTGTTCAAATGAAAGTCAGCCTCCTTTAAAGGAGAACATTGCACAGTTACACGTGACATCACAAGACAAAGGGTATGCTATATGACTCTATGTGTCGTCCAATTGGATAAAGGATAGAATACCTTCATTTAACACCAACAAACATTTGTGTGGCATTTAGTATAAAATGAAAATGAGATTAAGTACATTTAAATATCACATTCTATATAGTGAAGCTACAACAGTCCATAAAGCTAGGGGATGCATTTCCCTTATAGACATTCTATATAGTGAAGCTACAACAGTCCATAAAGCTAGGGGATGCATTTCCCTTATAGACATTCTATATAGTGAAGCTACAACAGTCCATAAAGCTAGGGGATGCATTTCCCTTATAGACATTCTATATAGTGAAGCTAAACAGTCCATAAAGCTAGGGATGCATTTCCTTATAGACATTCTATATAGTGAAGCTACAACAGTCCATAAAGCTAGGGGATGCATTTCCCTTATAGACATTCTATATAGTGAAGCTACAACAGTCCATAAAAGCTAGGGATGCATTTCCCTTATAGACATTCTATATAGTGAAGCTACAACAGTCCATAAAGCAAGGGGATGCATTTCCCTTATAGACATTCTATATAGTGAAGCTACAACAGTCCATAAAGCTAGGGATGCATTTCCAACTTATAGACATTCTATATAGTGAAGCTACAACAGTCCATAAAGCTAGGGGATGCATTTCCCTTATAGACATTCTATATAGTGAAGCTACAACAGTCCATAAAGCTAGGGGATGCATTTCCCTTATAGACATTCTATATAGTGAAGCTACAACAGTCCATAAAGCTAGGGATGCATTTCCTTATAGACATTCTATATAGTGAAGCTACAACAGTCCATAAAGCTAGGGGATGCATTTCCTTATAGACATTCTATATAGTGAAGCTACAACAGTCCATAAAGCTTCTAGGGGATGCATTTCCCTTATAGACATTCTATATAGTGAAGCTACAACAGTCCATAAAGCTAGGGGATGCATTTCCCTTATAGACATTCTATATAGTGAAGCTACAACTGTCCATAAAGCTAGGGGATGCATTTCCCTTATAGACATTCTATATAGTGAAGCTACAACTGTCCATAAAGCTAGGGGATGCATTTCCCTTATAGACATTCTATATAGTGAAGCTACAACAGTCCATAAAGCTAGGGGATGCATTTCCCTTATAGACATTCTATATAGTGAAGCTACAACAGTCCATAAAGCTAGGGGATGCATTTCCCTTATAGACATTCTATATAGTGAAGCTACAACAGTCCATAAAGCTAGGGGATGCATTTCCCTTATAGACATTCTATATAGTGAAGCTACAACAGTCCATAAAGCTAGGGGATGCATTTCCCTTATAGACATTCTATATAGTGAAGCTACAACAGTCCATAAAGCTAGGGGATGCATTTCCCTTATAGACATTCTATATAGTGAAGCTACAACAGTCCATAAAGCTAGGGATGCATTTCCCTTATAGACATTCTATATAGTGAAGCTACAACAGTCCATAAAGCTAAATAGCATTCTAGGGGTCCATGCATTTCCAACAGTTATAGACATTCTATATAGTGAAGCTACAACAGTCCATAAAGCTAGGGGATGCATTTCCTTATAGACATTCTATATAGTGAAGCTACAACAGTCCATAAAGCAAGGGGATGCATTTCCCTTATAGACATTCTATATAGTGAAGCTACAACAGTCCATAAAGCTAGGGGATGCATTTCCCTTATAGACATTCTATATAGTGAAGCTACAACAGTCCATAAAGCTAGGGGATGCATTTCCCTTATAGACATTCTATATAGTGAAGCTACAACAGTCCATAAAGCTAGGGGATGCATTTCCCTTATAGACATTCTATATAGTGAAGCTACAACAGTCCATAAAGCTAGGGGATGCATTTCCCTTATAGACATTCTATATAGTGAAGCTACAACAGTCCATAAAGCTAGGGGATGCATTTCCCTTATAGACATTCTATATAGTGAAGCTACAACAGTCCATAAAGCTAGGGATGCATTTCCCTTATAGACATTCTATATAGTGAAGCTACAACAGTCCATAAAGCTAGGGGATGCATTTCCCTTATAGACATTCTATATAGTGAAGCTACAACAGTCCATAAAGCAAGGGATGCATTTCCCTTATAGACATTCTATATAGTGAAGCTACAACAGTCCATAAAGCTAGGGGATGCATTTCCCTTATAGACATTCTATATAGTGAAGCTACAACAGTCCATAAAGCTAGGGATGCATTTCCCTTATAGACATTCTATATAGTGAAGCTACAACAGTCCATAAAGCTAGGGGATGCATTTCCCTTATAGACATTCTATATAGTGAAGCTACAACAGTCCATAAAGCTAGGGGATGCATTTCCCTTATAGACATTCTATATAGTGAAGCTACAACAGTCCATAAAGCTAGGGGATGCATTTCCCTTATAGACATTCTATATAGTGAAGCTACAACAGTCCATAAAGCTAGGGGATGCATTTCCCTTATAGACATTCTATATAGTGAAGCTACAACAGTCCATAAAGCTAGGGATGCATTTCCCTTATAGACATTCTATATAGTGAAGCTACAACAGTCCATAAAGCTAGGGGATGCATTTCCTTATAGACATTCCCTTATAGACATTCTATATAGTGAAGCTACAACAGTCCATAAAGCTAGGGGATGCATTTCCCTTATAGACATTCTATATAGTGAAGCTACAACTGTCCATAAAGCAAGGGGATGCATTTCCCTTATAGACATTCTATATAGTGAAGCTACAACTGTCCATAAAGCTAGGGGATGCATTTCCCTTATAGACATTCTATATAGTGAAGCTACAACAGTCCATAAAGCTAGGGGATGCATTTCCCTTATAGACATTCTATATAGTGAAGCTACAACAGTCCATAAAGCTAGGGGATGCATTTCCTTATAGACATTCTATATAGTGAAGCTACAACAGTCCATAAAGCTAGGGATGCATTTCCTTATAGACATTCTATATAGTGAAGCTACAACAGTCCATAAAGCTAGGGGATGCATTTCCCTTATAGACATTATATATAGTGAAGCTACAACAGTCCATAAAGCTAGGGGATGCATTTCCCTTATAGACATTCTATATAGTGAAGCTACAACAGTCCATAAAGCTAGGGGATGCATTTCCCTTATAGACATTCTATATAGTGAAGCTACAACAGTCCATAAAGCTAGGGGATGCATTTCCCTTATAGACATTCTATATAGTGAAGCTACAACAGTCCATAAAGCTAGGGATGCATTTCCCTTATAGACATTCTATATAGTGAAGCTACAACAGTCCATAAAGCTAGGGATGCATTTCCTATAGACATTCTATATAGTGAAGCTACAACAGTCCATAAAGCTAGGGGATGCATTTCCCTTATAGACATTCTATATAGTGAAGCTACAACAGTCCATAAAGCTAGGGGATGCATTTCCTTATAGACATTCTATATAGTGAAGCTACAACAGTCCATAAAAGCTAGGGGATGCATTTCCCTTATAGACATTCTATATAGTGAAGCTACAACAGTCCATAAAGCTAGGGGATGCATTTCCCTTATAGACATTCTATATAGTGAAGCTACAACAGTCCATAAAGCTAAGGGATGCATTTCCCTTATAGACATTCTATATAGTGAAGCTACAACAGTCCATAAAGCTAGGGGATGCATTTCCCTTATAGACATTCTATATAGTGAAGCTACAACAGTCCATAAAGCTAGGGGATGCATTTCCCTTATAGACATTCTATATAGTGAAGCTACAACAGTCCATAAAGCTAAGGGATGAATTTCCCTTATAGACTAGAAAGAAAATAACAGACTGAATGGAATAGATTTGTATTTGTCCATTATTTAATGTACACACCTTAATGTAAACACCTTAATGTACACACCTTAATGCACACACCTTAATGTACACATCTTAATGCACACACCTTAATGTACACACCTTAATGCACACACCTTAATGTACACACCTTAATGTACACACCTTAATGTACACACCTTAATGCACACACCTTAATGTACACACCTTAATATACACACCTTAATGTAAACACCTTAATATACACACCTTAATGTACACACCTTAATGTACACACCTTAATGTACACACCTTAATATACACACCTTAATGTACACACCTTAATGTACACACCTTAATGTACACACCTTAATGTACACATTACAGGCAGTGGGCAGCACAGGGTCAGCCACAAAGCAGACGATACACAATGACTATCATGTCATATAATATTCTTACAAGACAGACAGTATATCAAGTTATATACAATCTTATTACAAGGCATACAAAGCTCTCCCTACCATTCGTTCATAGAGTGTCCTTGATAGAATATCAGAGATGCTTCTCAAATCCTTCTTCATCCTTCTCCATCTTTCTCAATCCTCAAACCTTCTCATTTCCGGACTCAATTCTTCTCAATCCTCAAACCTTCTCAATCTTTCTCAAACCTTCTCAAGCCTTCTCCATCCTTCTCAAACCTTCTCAATCCGGATTCTATCCTTCTCAAATTGTTCTCAACCTTCTCCATCCTTCTCAAACCTTCTCCATACTTCTCCATCCTTCTCAATCCTTCTCAATCCTTCTCCATTCTTCTCCATCCTTCTCAAACCTTCTCCATACTTCTCAATTCTTCTCCATCCTTCTCCATCCTTCTCAGTTCTTCTCCATCCTTCTCCATCCGGACTCAGTACTTCTCAAATCCTTCTCAATCCTTCTCCATCCCTCTCAATTCTTCTCCATCCTTCTCCATCCTTCTCAATTCTTCTCCATCCTTCTTCATCCGGACTCAGTACTTCTCAATTCTTCTCCATCCTTCTCCATCCTTCTCAATTCTTCTCCATCCTTCTCCACCCGGACTCAGTACTTCTCAAATCCTTCTCAATCCTTCTCCATCCCTCTCAATTCTTCTCCATCCTTCTCCATCCGGACTCAGTACTTCTCAAATCCTTCTCAATCCTTCTCCATCCTTCTCAATTCTTCTCCATCCTTCTCCATCCGGACTCAATCGATAACACACACTTTAGACGCTCCGTAACGAAATGACTAAACAACAGAGGAAGTCTGCAGGATGATGCATCGCACACACACACACTAACACACACACACACACACACACACACACACACACACACACACACACACACACACACACACACACACACACACACACACACACACACACACACACACACACAACACACACACACACAAGCACACTAACACACACACACACAATAACACACACACACACACACACACACACACACACACACACACACACACAAGCACACTAACACACACACACAAGCACACACTAACACACACACACACAAGCACACTAACACACACACACAAGCACACACTAACACACACACACACACACAAGCACACTAACACACACACACAAGCACACACACCACACACACACACACGCACACACTTGTTCCTAGGAATTTGACCCTCATCATCAATAGGCAGGATTATCCAGTTCCATTAAAAGAGAGATACACTGAGTCTGGGAAGGAGGGAGGGGAGAGAACTCAGCAAGGCATGGGTATGTGTGACAGAAGAGAGGGGAAGAAAGACTGAGGGGAAGAAAGAGGTAAGCGAGAGACAGAGAGAGTGATGGAGAGACAGAGAGGGGTGAGGGAGAGGTGAGTGGAGAGAGAGGTGAAAGAAAGGGTGGAGAGAGAGGTGAAAGAAAGAGGTGTGTGTTTGAGAGAGGGGGGGAGTGCGAGAGAGAGAGAGAGAGAGAGAGAGAGAGAGGTGAAAAGAGGAAGCAGCCATTCTTGTCTGAGTGATGGTGTACAGGACCTTGAACAAGGGTTAATGGACTATATCTGTTATTAACACACACACCTGCGTGCACACACACACACGCACACACCAAGCCGTCTGTCCTACTGGAAGAAACAACATGGTAAAGGCCACAGTACTCCCACTAAGACAAATGTTGTTATTACTCCCTGCCTTTGCATTCAATTTGTTTCTTAAGCCGCTTGAATACCTAATTTCCCCATTTACAGGGCTAGATGGAGTGAGTTAATCTCCACACTCCTTCCCCTGACTACAACAGTCCCTTTATCTTCACCCATAGAGGAAATGCAGGACGTCTAGAGGACGTAGAAGGAACCTGGAAGTGCGACTGCTAAGAACGCTGTTTGTGCCGTGTTCGTTCTTTCACATGATACCGTTGGGGATGCTGTCCAGTTCCCTAGTGCTGAAATGCATGGCGCTTGCGTCATGAGCAAACACGACTAATAGCCCACATTTCATGTGAAGTGTGAGCTGGGCCTATACATGAAGCAGAATAGTTTTTTTTTAATGAAACTAAATAACACCATAATAACACCATAATCTACAACTGAGAAAACACAGGGCCTATAGAGACCTAGTTTGGAGAGGCTGGTGTGTGTGTCACGCCCTGATCTGTTTCACCTATCCTTGTGATTGTCTCCAACCCCTCCAGGTTTCACTGATTTTCCCCAGTGTATTTCTCCCTGTGTTTCCTGTCTCTCTGTACCAGTGTATTTCTCCCTGTGTTTCCTGTCTCTCTGTACCAGTGTATTTCTCCCTGTGTTTCCTGTCTCTGTGTCAGTTTGTCTTGTATGTTTCCAAGTCAACCAGCGGTGTTCCTGTTCTCCTGCTTTTTGTATTCTCCTCTTTCTAGTCCTCCCGGTTTTGACCTTTGCCCTTTTCTGGACTTTGTACCCGCCTGCCTGACCATTCTGCCTGCCTTCCCCACGAGCCTGTCTGCCACTCTGTACCTCCTGGACTCTGAACTGGTTTTGACATTTTTGCCTGTCCACGACCATTCTCTTGCCTATCCCCTTTGGATTAATAAACACTGTAAGACTCCAACCATCTGCCTCCTGTGTTTGGGTCTTGCATTGTGTGTGTGTGCGTGCGTGTGCGTGTGTGCGTGTGTGTGTGTGCATGTGTGCGTGTGTGTCCTAAAGTGCACTGTTCCTGCAGCACAAAATGGAAGGAAAGTGAGTTCCCTGGTGGTCTCTGTCTCTATTGGCAGGCCAGCACTAACAAACAGGGATAAAATGGGTCACATCAGAATGCAGGCTACTCTGATGGCAGATCAACTGCACTACCTACTGACAAGATAGAATGGTGAGTGGTGACTCCAACTGTTAGAATGGTGAGTGGTGACTCCAACATATAGAATGGTGAGTGATGACTCCAACATATAGAATGGTGAGTGATGACTCCAACTGATAGAATGGTGAGTGGTGACTCCAACGTATAGAATGGTGAGGAGTGACTCCAACTGATAGAATGGTGAGTGGTGACTCCAACGTATAGAATGGTGAGGAGTGACTCCAACTGATAGAATGGTGAGTGGTGACTCCAACATATAGAATGGTGAGTGGTGACTCCAACATATAGAATGGTGAGTGGGGACTCCAACATATAGAATGGTGAGGAGTGACTCCAACTGATAGAATGGTGAGTGGTGACTCCAACATATAGAATGGTGAGTGGTGACTCCAACATATAGAATGGTGAGTGGTGACTCCAACTGATAGAATGGTGAGTGGTGACTCCAACCGGTAGAATGGTGAGTGGTGACTCCAACTGGTAGGATGGTGAGTGGTGACTCCAACTGGTAAAATGGTGAGTGGTGACTCCAACGTATAGAATGGTGAGGAGTGACTCCAACTGATAGAATGGTGAGTGGTGACTCCAACATATAGAATGGTGAGTGGTGACTCCAACTGATAGAATGGTGAGGAGTGACTCCAACTGGTAGGATGGTGAGGGGTGACTCCAACGTATAGAATGGTGAGGAGTGACTCCAACTGATAGAATGGTGAGTGGTGACTCCAACATATAGAATGGTGAGTGGTGACTCCAACTGGTAGGATGGTGAGGGGTGACTCCAACTGGTAGGATGGTGAGTGGTGACTCCAACTGATAGAATGGTGAGTGGTGACTCCAACTGGTAGGATGGTGAGTGGTGATTCCAACATATAGAATGGTGAGTGGTGACTCCAACTGGTATAATGGTGAGTGGTGACTCCAACATATAGAATGGTGAGTGATGACTCCAACTGATAGAATGGTGAGTGGTGACTCCAATGTATAGAATGGTGAGGAGTGACTCCAACTGATATAATGGTGAGTGGTGACTCCAACATATAGAATGGTGAGTGGTGACTCCAACATATAGAATGGTGAGTGGGGACTCCAACGTATAGAATGGTGAGGAGTGACTCCAACTGATAGAATGGTGAGTGGTGACTCCAACATATAGAATGGTGAGTGGTGACTCCAACATATAGAATGGTGAGTGGTGACTCCAACTGATAGAATGGTGAGTGGTGACTCCAACCGGTAGAATGGTGAGTGGTGACTCCAACTGGTAGGATGGTGAGTGGTGACTCCAACTGGTAGAATGGTGAGTGGTGACTCCAACGTATAGAATGGTGAGGAGTGACTCCAACTGATAGAATGGTGAGTGGTGACTCCAACATATAGAATGGTGAGTGGTGACTCCAACTGATAGAATGGTGAGGAGTGACTCCAACTGGTAGGATGGTGAGGGGTGACTCCAACTGCTAGGATGGTGAGTGGTGACTCCAACGTATAGAATGGTGAGGAGTGACTCCAACTGATAGAATGGTGAGTGGTGACTCCAACTGGTAGGATGGTGAGGGGTGACTCCAACTGGTAGGATGGTGAGTGGTGACTCCAACTGATAGAATGGTGAGTGGTGACTCCAACTGGTAGGATGGTGAGGGGTGATTCCAACTGATAGAATGGTGAGTGGTGACTCCAACCGGTAGAATGGTGAATGGTGATTCCAACTGGTAGAATGGTGAGTGGTGATTCCAACTGATAGAATGGTGAGGAGTGACTCCAACTGGTAGGATGGTGAGGGGTGACTCCAACTGGTAGGATGGTGAGTGGTGACTCCAACTGATAGAATGGTGAGTGGTGACTCCAACTGGTAGGATGGTGAGTGGTGATTCCAACATATAGAATGGTGAGTGGTGACTCCAACTGATAGAATGGTGAGTGGTGACTCCAACTGGTAGGATGATGAGGAGTGACTCCAACTGAAAGAATGGTGAGTGGGGACTCCAACATATAGAATGGTGAGTGGTGACTCCAACATATAGAATGGTGAGTGATGACTCCAACTGATAGAATGGTGAGTGGTGATTCCAACTGGTAGAATGGTGAGTGGTGAATCCAACTGATAGAATGGTGAGGAGTGACTCCAACTGGTAGAATGGTGAGTGGTGACTCCAACCGGTAGAATGGTGAGTGGTGATTCCAACTGGTAGAATGGTGAGTTGTGACTCCAACATATAGAATGGTGAGTGGTGACTCCAACCGGTAGAATGGTGAGTGGTGATTCCAACTGGTAGAATGGTGAGTGGTGAATCCAACTGGTAGAATGGTGAGGAGTGACTCCAACTGGTAGGAAGGTGAGGGGTGACTCCAACTGGTAGGATGGTGAGTGGTGACTCCAACTGATAGAATGGTGAATGTTGATTCCAACTGGTAGAATGGTGAGTGGTGATTCCAACTGGTAGAATGGTGAGTGGTGATTCCAACTGATAGAATGGTGAGTGGTGATTCCAACTGGTAGAATGGTGAGTGGTGATTCCAACTGGTAGAATGGTGAGTGGTGACTTCAACTGATAGAATGGTGAGTGGTGACTCCAACTGATAGAATGGTGAGGGTTGACTCCAACTGATAGAATGGTGAGGAGTGACTCCAACTGATAGAATGGTGAGGGGTGACTCCAACTGGTAGAATGGTGAGGGGTGACTCCAACTGGTAGAATGGTGAGTGGTGATTCCAACTGGTAGAATGGTGAGTGGTGACTCCAACTGGTAGAATGGTGAGTGGTGACTTCAACTGATAGAATGGTGAGTGGTGACTCCAACTGATAGAATGGTGAGGGTTGACTCCAACTGATAGAATGGTGAGGAGTGACTCCAACTGATAGAATGGTGAGGGGTGACTCCAACTGGTAGAATGGTGAGGGGTGACTCCAACTGGTAGAATGGTGAGGGGTGACTCCAACTGGTAGAATGGTGAGGGGTGACTCCACATCTTTTTCTCTCTTTTTAGAGAAATATAATGTAATAGTTTAATATAATGTAATAGTTTAATATAATGTAGGTTATGGAATAACATTTTAAGTAATTTATTATTTGTTGATGATTTCAAATAATAGTGAATGATAGGATGTCAGTGGTCACGTTTCTCCCTCGGACTGTCATTCTATAAGCTATTAAACCTTATCCCTCTCTCCTGCATGACAAACGCTCTCTGCATCCCTCCATCCCTCCATTGTTTGTCCATTCCATCCTTCCCTCTGTCTCCTTGAACAGTTTCCAGTCAATGTGTTCTGATTGGTGCTCATTAGGGCTGGGATGATACCAGTATTGGGATACACGTTAGTATCATGGCAAGGAAACAAAACACAAAGCTGATGTAACTTCTTTAGGAAAACATCCCTGATGTTGGAAAAAAACATTGTTATATTGTCATCCAGAATCACATGTATTTATTTTCCAAGCTATAGCACACAACAATTCACATACAGCAGGTTTTTAAAGGCCCCAAGTCTCTGGTCTTTTTCATGTTACATTTTTTTGCCATCCCAAAAATATACCCTCTCTCGCTCTCTCCCTTTCTCTGTCTCTCTCTCTGTCTCTCCCTCTCTCTGTCTCTCTCTCTCTCTCTGTCTCTCCCTCTCTCTGTCTCTCTCTCTGTCTCTCCCTCTCTCTGTCTCTCTCTCTGTCTCTCTCTCCCCCTCTCTCTCTCTATGTCTCTCTCTCTCTCACTCTCTCCCTATGTCTCTCTCTCTGTCTCTCTGTCTCTCTGTCTCTCCCTCTCTCTCTCTATGTCTCTCTGTCTCTCTCTCTCTCTGTCTCTGTCTCTCTGTCTCTCTCGCTGTCTCTCTCTCTGTCTCTCTGTCTATCTCCCTCTCTCTCTCTATGTCTCTCTCCCTCTCTCTCTCTCTCTGGTAGTTGGACATTGTTAAAATAATTATCCTGCATGGGTTGTCACTGTGCATTTACCCAACCAGGGTTGGCTGGTTCCCTTGACAAAGCATAGATTGCATCATCTTGGTATGCATGTCCCTATATGAAACACTGAACAGGGATATCCCAAATTGAATCTCTATTAATGAGTGTTATTATGGAAAAACAACATTTCAACATTACATTCAGATGAATATGGACTTATATTCTACTCTTGTAGTACAAAGGGACAGAGATTACTGTAAGGGTTGTATGAAAGCTAGCCCCAGAGTCAGTTTAAGGTTCTATCCTAGTCTTGTATTGTACCGGGGCCAGAGGGTTGTATGAAAGCTAGCCCCATGCAGAGTCTGGCTGGTCGGTGGATCTGATCCTGTTATCTGCTCCAACACCTAATCCCTGGAGAGAATCACACACACACACACACACACACACACACACACACACACACACACACACACACACACACACACACACACACACACACACACACACACACACACACACACACACACAGTTTTTCCCTAGAGAGAATCCTAGTAGAATGGAGTTTTTATCAAACACTAGTAATCAGGTAGAGAGGAAAAAGAAGGCAGAAAATAGAAAAGGATAAGGGTGCAGGGAGGGGGATGGGGAGGGGGATAGGGAGGGGGCAGGGGCATAGGGAGAGGGAAGGGGAGAGGGTAGGGAGGGGGCAGGGGAGAGGGCAGGGGGTAGGGAGGGGGCAGGGGGTAGGGAGGGGGCAGGGGAGAGGGCAGGGGGTAGGGAGGGGGCAGGGGAGATAGGGAGGGGGCAGGGGAGGGGCAGGGGGCATAGGGAGAGGGAAGGGGAGAGGGTAGGGAGGGAGTAGGGAGGGGGCAGGGGAGAGGGCAGGGGAGGGGAGGGGGCACGGAGGGGGCAGGGGGTAGGGAGGGGGCAGGGGAGAGGGCAGGGGGTAGGGAGGGAGGGAGCTAGATTGAGGGAGAGCAGAGCAAAAGAATGGAGAGAGAGAGCGTGGGAGATAGAGGGAATGGGGATGGAGAGAGAGAAAATGAAGGGTGGATCAGTGGTGAGTGGGATAGAGATAGAATGAATGAGAGAGAAGAGGAAGGGAGAGGTAGAGAGAAAAAAGAGAGAGGATAGAAGGGAGAAAGAAGAAAGAGAAAGGGACAGAGTCATTTCCAGTGAGTGAGTGAGTGAGTGAGTGAGTGATGGTGAGTGAGTGAGTGAGTGAGTGAGTGAGTGAGTGGTGAGTGAGTGAGTGAGTGAGTGAGTGAGTGAGTGAGTGAGTGAGAAAAAAAAAGAGAGAGAGAGAAAGAGAGAGATTGGAAAGAATTAACAAAAAACTGAGCAAACTACAATGCTATTTGGCCCTAAACAGAGAGTACACAGTGGCAGAATACCTGACCACTGTGACTGACCCAAAATTATGGAAAGATTTGACTATGTACAGACTCAGTGAGCATAGCCTTGCTATTGAGAAAGGCCACTGTAGGCAGATCTGGCTTTCAAGAGAAGACAGGCAATGTGCACACTGCCCACAAAATGAGGTGGATACTGAGTTGCACTTCCTAACCTCCTGCCAAATATATGACCATATTAGAGACACATATTTCCCTCAGATTACACAGATCCACAAAGAATTAGAAAACAAACCCGATCTTGATAAACTCCCATATCTATTGGGTGAAATACCACAGTGTGACATCACAGCATCAAGATTTGTGACCTGTTTCCACAAACACCATTGTAAATACAACCCATATTTATGTTGATTTATTTTCCCTTTTGTACTTTAACTATTTGCATGTTGTTACAACACTGTATATAGACATAATATGATATTTGAAATGTCTCTATTATTTTGGAACTTCTGTGAGTGTAATGTTTACT